>NC_139957.1:24895042-24952542 GCF_963454915.1 Gymnoscopelus microlampas | reverse complement strand
TTAACTTTTTTTTTAGATTTTCAGAAATAGCTAAAATAGGAGAAACGCATCACATTGCGACACATTGTGAGCTAATAAATCGTCTCTTTTCAATAGGACTGAGGTGGTTAAAGAGAAACTTAACCAAAGGTACTGTACATGTCAGGAACACAGCTTCCTTCCTCCCTGCCCTTTGACCTCTGAGTCCACACAGTGAACGAGGTCATACACAGAGGGGTCAAAAGTAAAGACCAGTCCTGGTCCTCACCTTGAGCTCACATCTGAATGCCCCTTATGGGATAGGCCATTATAGTGTGTTGTCCACAATAAGAATGGTCTGGTTGAGCATGTAGGACATTTGCAACATAAGCCTGTGTTACAAGAGCTTGTCCTTTCAAATCTGTCTTTTCACCTATTTCACAATCAAATGTGGAGCAGGTGAGTGGCATTCCTGTAACAGGCCTCATATCTAAAACAAATGAACATGGGTGTGTAGGACTGAGTTATATACCTGCATGCCTTTCTCTTGCACTGCATTCTTATCCACACACCTCAACAGTTAACACAGCACCAGAGGCCACGGCGTGTTGCTTCAACAAAGGGAACAAAGACATACACTTCCTTCATCAGCTGACCGACATAGCACACCTCAGACTCTGAGCTCAGACTCTCAACAAAGCAGGTTTGAATAACACGGGATCGACCACACTACCCACGCCACGCCACGCCACGCCACGCTGCCTTGGAACGGAAACAAATTTAAGGAACAAAAATATGCCACCTGAGGCACTAGTTATTGTTTCGAGTTCAGTTCTGACAGAGTGACAGCTCGCTGGATAGATTGATATGGACAGCTAAGCCTGCAAGAGCACATTTGTTGGCCAACACCCAGCTTCACATCAGGTTCTAGCTGGCCCTGGTTAAACACCTGTAAATCCCAAGAACAACCATTGGAAGACAAAAGGCTGGTTGCTGGGGCCTGGCTGGGGGCAAAGCTCTCTGAGACATACAGTTCTGGTTCAAGCACTGGCTTGCCTCCAGTTAACAACTTGAACCCTAACGTCCCTAGTCTGGTCATGTCATAATAGGTGAACATTCTGTGACAATGGGTGAACATTTGATGAAAATTGCTGATCTAGAAGCTCACAACACTGCGAGCTTGTAGATCGGCTATTTTCAGCGAATAGATTAGGGGCTCTATCTTAACCCTGGCGCTAAGTGGCACCTAACACAGCGCAATTATCTTTGCTAGTTTACAACTAACACAGTTGTCATTTACCAAGCTCATCTGTGCACTGGTGGCCGTTGTTGGTCTTAGAGTGAGATGTGGTCTGGCGCATCACTGGCTAGAGATGTACCGATACCCTTTTTTCCTTCCCGATACCGATTCCGATGTATGTAGTAGCACAGAGTATAAAACAGGTAGTGCAACATCAACTGAAGCATTCAAAATATAAAAGAATTGATTACTGTAAATGACATATCATCATGTGATACATTATGTGGTATCAGATCGGCATAGAGCAGACTGGCATACTCGCAGATACCGATACCAGCATTTTAGGCGGTATCGGCAGCTTTTCCGATACTGGTATCGGTATCGGAACAACTCTATTACTGGCGCAATGATGTCTTAGGGACAGTGAGGAAAGTCAAAAAGAGATTGCGCCTTAGACCAGTCCTAACATGGTCTTAAATCCAGTGACAGCGCAGGTATTTCCACCTCACGATTTAGAGAGCGCATTATTATTAACACACTGCTTGCATTCAAAATCCGTCTGAATTCAACACAACTCTCACAACATACAACATGGTAAATGACATTTCTGAGAGACTCAGCACTGACGTTGAAAACATTATGAATGATCTCGGCCATAGTATTCATATTGAATGGGGTGACTGTCCGTTGCCATCAGCCAATTTGCCATGCTGTGAGTGTGAGGTAGCCTAAGCCTACCACAAAAAAACTATTAATGAGAAATAAAACAAAAAGTACCCACTGTCTGCTATGCGTATCCAAAGACAAGTTGATATGATAAGATATCATGGATGTGTCTTGGACATAAATGAGTAGACATTGCTGAAGCAAGGTGAGATTCTTTGCATGCCCCAAATGCCAGTTTCACTTGATTCCCGAAATCATTACATTACTTTATTAATGCTGCTAGATGGTTGCACACTTTCCCTTTTCCTCAGCAGTTGGCATCTCCTCCAACTTCCCTAATCAATCATTTAAATAGCAATGCACCTAGATCTTAATGGGAACAGGAGAAAACACTCTTGATTGGTCTAATTTATGTTATGCCCAAAAAACACCCATGACAAATATTGAGCTGGACAACGTTTCGACCCGACATGAGACAGGTCATCAGGTCTTAACAACAATAGCGACGTTTAACGTCAGGGTGAACATGGCCAAATAATGACAATTAGCCATACTAGCTCTGAGGAAGCAGGCTATCATGTAGCTCTGGTCCAGAGCTAGCTATCATGCTACAAAACAAAAACATGTACTAAAAGTAATTAAACCCAAGTCCCTAAACTAGACAAAAACAATCCTAGTCTACAACAAAACTGGCAGTTCACCCCCTCTGCACTATGCTTATTATTTATGAGTGCAATTGATTACAAAAATGAAAGACTGCTCAGTCCATTTGGTTCTGTACACTCAAGAGCAAATACACGGTGTTCACTCTCCATTCCGACATCTCACCACTCCGACTAGTGGCTTCCGCGTGCGGTTAGGGTTAGGGTTAGGGAATGGTTAGGGTCGGACTTCAGTGCTAAGCCTTTTTAGAAAGGTCATCCTTTCAGAAAAAGGCAGAGCAAGGAATTTTTGCTCTCGCCATCTTATTTTTGAAAGAAAGTCTTTTTGGGATCCTGCTACTCTTTAATTTTAAGGTCCATATAATTTCACATTCTGTTTAATTAAGTATTCCTTTAGACTACATTCTAAATCTTTGCCCTAAGCCCTTTTTGGCTGTTACCCCTTTCCTGGAGGGAGGGGGGGAAAAACATTTTTTTCCAATTAGGGTTAACCATTTCACCTTTCTTTAAGGTTTAGGTTTTTGGGCATGTTTACAATTTATAATATGAAATAGAAATGCCAGTGAACTTTGTGAGAAATGTTCACTGGGGACTGTGCATGGCAGGTAAGTCCAGTCATCCTGAGTCCCACCTGGACCGCATACCAAAAAATCATCCATAATGTCATTATAAGAATGGTACAGGATTAGGACTCAATAAAAGATTTAAGAGAACAAATACAGTTATGGACCATGACGGAGGCGCGCCGACTCAGCAGACCTTGAGGCCGAGGAGTTGCGCCCGAGCGCCTCCAGGCGCGAGTGCCCGCAACGACCGGCCGAAGGGCTGCTAGTCGACTCAGCGCCGTCCGAGTTATGTACCGATAGGGACAGAATCGTAAATGATGTTTGTGGGGACTGCGTGTACCCCAACTAACCTTCCCTGTGACTACTGGTCAATAGTGTGTCTTTGTTGGGACTGATACAATTCTCCATTTCTGCTACAGGGGTTGGGGTTAGAGTAATGAGGGCCTTAACCCCTTTTAATTTTAAGGTCCTTATTATTTCACATTTGTTCATCTAAGTCTTCCTAGGTCCATTGTTTGATTGTGTGTGTCTTGGCCCACTTAGTCCTTTTGAAGGCTTGAGTGGGCATTTGGGTTGATCACCCTCACACCTATTTGGGTCTTTAAGCTATGGGTCAGGGAGAAGCCCCTTGCCTTCCCCTAGGGTCGTTGACGTGTCTGTGATTGTCCTTAGTGGTCGGGTGTTATTCCTCCTTTCTCTGGTGGGTCTTTGTTCTTTTAGTTCTCTAAGTACCTGGTGGTCTCTTTGTGTGTTTCTGTGAGTTAATTTGGGTGAATTAAGAAGGGTTGGTTTGTGTGTTTTTGGTGTTTGTCATATTCAGTCCTTCTGGAAAAATTGTGTCCAATCTTTTTATCCATTGTCTTTCGTTATATTGTCTCTGTCCTGTTGTCCAATTTGGGTTATGCTCTAAGCCAGTGACTTTTAGGGAGTATATTCCATGTGTCATAAAGTGTTGAACAATTATCAAATTGGTCTTCTTGCCATTGTTTATATTATATCTATGTTGGTTTAATCTGGTGGCGATTGTGTTTTGTGTTTCACCCACATATTGAGCTCTGAGGAAGCAGGCTATCATGTAGCTCTGGTCCAGAGCTAGCTATCATGCTACAAAACAAAAACATGTACTAAAAGTAATTAAACCCAAGTCCCTAAACTAGACAAAAACAATCCTAGTCTACAACAAAACTGGCAGTTCACCCCCTCTGCACTATGCTTATTATTTATGAGTGCAATTGATTACAAAAAGGAAAGACTGCTCAGTCCATTTGGTTCTGTACACTCAAGAGCAAATACACGGTGTTCACTCTCCATTCCGACATCTCACCACTCCGACTAGTGGCTTCCGCGTGCGGTTAGGGTTAGGGTTAGGGTTAGGTATAGGGTTCGTCAACGTCGGAAAGGCGACATGTCGGAAAGGAGAAATGCACCCCAAATACACAGAGGGCTCTATTTTCGCCGGTGCCTTACCCATTATCCCTAAACTTCTTTGCCATTTTCAAATAGTTCAACTAGCCGATCTACATTGACATGCTGTGAGCTTGTAGATTGGCTATTTGAACTATTTGCAAATATTTTTTAAAATAGTAAAAAAAAATGGCCAAGACGTTTAGGGATAACGGGTAAGGCACTGGCGAAAATAGGGCCCACAGTCTTATCTCACCCACTCTATACCAACAATTACACAGCGGAGGCATGATCCAAAATGCAATACGGGTGGCCGTAATTAATTTACTAATTTACTCGTGACGACCGACTTGTCCGCTGTTCGTCAATGTGTTTGTAGTTCTTGGGGCTTTGTGGAATCTCAACATTTTCGTCTAATCGAAACGCATTTCTAACACCAGCATTTAAACACATCCTCACAGATAAAGAAAATACTGATATAAAAACAAACATGCGTAGACTGCGACTCGCGAACTAAAATCTGCATCTTTCTGTGTTGACACAGCTGTGAGGATTCCCTGACCAATCAGCAGTCACAAGCTTTACACGTCACCATTCCCCCAGAGCCCTCAAAGGACCGGGTGCTTGTATAATGGAAACGACTGCAAAAGCAGGTAGAGTCGTGAAGTGCCCGTGTTGATACTGTGATATGGAAACCCGGCTTAGATAGGTCCCTTGGTGTGTAGAGGGGGAAAATAAAAGGGCCAAGGATAGACGTCTGGGGGTTTAAGTGATTAAAACAGCATGCTGTAGGTCACCAGGGACAGTTGAGGTGTCCCATCTGGGAGTGTCAATACCAAAGTGCAGCAAAACACGATCACTATCCAATGTAACAATGAAGCTTATAACTGAAATTTAACTGATGACGAATAGATGAACATGCTGGATTGTCTCCACCCCACCCTCTGTTTGTAATCCCTGGACATCCACTCTGCCGCCACTCACCTGTAGGCCATCCTCAGGAGCATCTGTTTCCCCGAATGATGGACAACCTGTAAGGGAAAAGGCAGAGAAGGGGAGGAGATTAGAGCTGTGGTTCCCAAACGTTTTAGCTCAAGACCCAAAAGAGAAATTAGACATTTGCCCGGGGGACCCAAACTAATGAAAATAGCAGATCTACAAGCTCATAGTTGTGAGCTTGTAGATCTGCTATTTTCACTATTTCCTAAACTTTTTATTTATCTATGTATGGAAATTGTTAGATTTTTTCATTGTATTAATGAAATACTTATTATTTATGAAAGTGTTTAAAGTTTTGTTTTAATCTTTTGAAATAATGATGGGTCCCGACCCACTGTTTGGGAAACAGTGGATGCCTCAATCCCAACACAATCACACACACTCACTCACTCACTCACTCACTCACAAAGCAACAGCTACAGCATCTTAACAGCACCCTCCCTCTGTCTGTCCCAAATCATCATTGAACCATCCAGGCCTTCAGTCTGACTACAGCATTATTGACACATATCCATGGTGTTATCTGTGCCAGTAGACACACAAAAGCATGTTAATTATTACAGATGTGATTCAATTTGACGCCCTAATTTAAAACATAATCTAGCAAAGGAGGTTACCATTTCAGTTTGTCTTTGAAAGTCAACATATGCAACAAAGGGTCACTCCACCGTAGCCTTCCACAAAATGAATTTGTTTTGAAAAGGAATTCAAATGAAAGAAAATTAAAATAAGTTATTTCAAAAGCACAGAGCTTGCTTGGGCCTAGGAGGTATCATAAGAGTATATATATGGACATTCAAAGTACGGCTGAATATCCATTCTTGAAGCTGAAACTCAACGCTAGAGGGCAAAACATCTCAGAACACGAATTAAATCTTGTTCTGTATCTATCCTGCCTGTCCACCTTTACATATTCGAGTGCCGTTGCATGCAAGCAACAAGAAAACGTTTCTATTGAAAACCTCACGAAAGCGTTTCTATTTCGACGTACGGCAGCCTGCCCTTCCCTCTGAGCATGTTTGAGCACAGCGTGCCGACAGACTCGGTGTCATAAACGCTGATTCTTGTCAAGCGAGAATAGAGCAGGACTTCTGCTTTCCTCCGACTGCAGCCCTAATGGGGAAATGAAAGCTGCTTTGTGTCAGTGAGGCACATACACTGTAAAATCCTCAGTGTCCATTTAACTGCAAGAGTCAACAAATGGAGCCAAATGGACCCGTAAGGGTCCATTTGGCTCCATTTGTTCACTCTCGGATTTGACTGTGTAGAGCCTAATGAAATATGCATGCCTGGGATAGTGCAACTCTGACCCAGGCTAAAACGCCATGAGCCCCCACCCCTGTCCAAAACACCTCATCTACAGACACTGGAGCCAGAGCTAATATGCCACTTGATTTGGCTAACCATGTTACCGTCTTTTTTTTCTTTCTTTCTTTCTTTCTTTCTTTTTCATCATCAGTGACAATGAGCTCAGGTCTGCAACAAAATGTCTAAAAACAATGGATAAACATCCAAAAGAAATACAACATTGTATCATTAAATACAAGCAGTACTATTTGTGTGTTTTCATCAAATTGCAGCCGTCGCCATTAAACATTCACGTTTTCTTCGTGAAAGCAAGGAACGCCTTGTCATTTACAAAAACCTATCACCACCACCGAATGCGCGATGTGACCCCGCCTAGACCCGCCTTGACCTGCAAGGAGCGGCAGACTCGTCGTGTTTGAAAACAAGCCGCAGAAGTAACTGTCCGGAAGAAGTGGAGAAAACAAAGATCTTGGCAACGGTGTGGAAAACAAGGATTAAGTCATTTCCACCGGGGATGAAGGGGAAACTGTGTGTACCTGGGGCATCAAGAGCTTCTTTTTAAGTCTCAAGTTCACATAATTAGAATCACTGAGGCCTTATTTAACCACTTAAACCCTCTAGACTCGTCTGAGTTGGCTCTGTACTTGGACAGCTTTTTTCCGTCTACACCAAAAATAGCCAATCTACGACCTCATTGAGCTTGAGGATCTGCTATTTTTGGCGAATGTTACCCCAGAACATAGATGCTAGGGTTCAAGTGGTTGAACCAGCCAGGCGTCTGTCTGTCTGTCTGTAGCAAGGCAACGTCAATGCATGTCTCTGTCATAGGGCAATGCAGTGTTTACCACAGGGATAATTCACTGGGCTCCAATTATGCCCGATTCATACATGGTTGCGTGCCGTGTCGCACAACAAAAATAACAGATCTACAAGCTCACGACGCATTGAGTTGCGCTGCGTTGTCAGCTTGTGGCTATTTTCAGTGTGCAACACTGGCACGCAACTAAGTACAAATCACCCTTTAAACGTGGTCTGTCCATCAGTATGTCCGTCTTCCAATCACGTGGAGAGAGGTAGGTGGGTTTACGTGCATGTGTGTGTGTGTGTGTGTGTGTGTGTGTGTGTGTGTGTGAGACAGAGGCTTCCTGCTGCACGACTCTATCAGTGCTGGACCACAGAGCTGCCTGAGCCATGTGCCTGGCGTTGCCATGGCAACAGAGGACTGCAAGGCTGATACACTCACATGCATGTGCATGCACACACATACACACACACACACACGCACGCACGCACGCACACACACACACACACACAGACACACACACACACACACACACACACACACACACACACACACACACACACACACACACACACACACACACAGAGCAGTCGGGCAGCAGAGCGATGCAACAGGAATACAGAGGAACCTGCCTGCACGGTGAAGAGGTATTACACAACACTGGCAGAATACAGAGGACGCCAGGAGAGAGAAAAGAGCAGGAGAGAGAGAGAGAGAGAGAGAGAGAGAGAGAGAGAGAGAGAGAGAGACAAAACTCTGCACAGCCTGGCCACAGTTGAAATTCACAAGCGAGAGGCTGCAGATAGAACCTTCAAAAGATCCATGGGCACGGTATTAGTTTAATCATCAATTCAGCAGTACTCTTACTGCTAGAAGACCTGAGGCCGATTCTACAAATGCCTTCTGAAATCAGTAGTTCTTACACTTGCACGATTTTTCAAAAATGTAAAAAATAGCAGATGTACAAGAAGTACAAGACGCGCTGTGAGCTTGTATATCTGATATTTTTTAATAGCCAACGCAAAAATCGAAAATGACACCAATGCTTTCCCGTTTTTAATGGGTTTATCCAGTAATGTTGACATCAGTATAAATGGAGCAGTGATTATCTAAATTTGTGATTATACTAAATTCAAGGACCACTAGTTTGCTATGCATTAGGCCAAGGACCCCCATTTGATATGATTTTTATCCAATCTACACTGTAATGTCGTATGTGTTCATTTAACTGAAATGGAAGGAAAAGGACCCTTATGGGACACATTTGATTCCATTTCTACACTCTCAGAATAAGTTGCAATCCCGTAAGTGTCCATTTGGTTACTAACTGGCAATCTTTTACCTGGGTACCACCTGGAACCCGTTCTCAACCTGTGGGTCGGGACCCCCAGGGTGGTCCCCACATGACAGTGAAGTGACAATTTAAGTAGCCTTTTAAATACCTAAAGAAAATATTGAAAATAAAAAGAAGCAAAGAAAAAGACTGCATCAAAAGTAATCAACAAACTATACAAAAACGTCCTGGTCAAACATTGGCCAAATTGTGAAATAATATAAGAAGAGGCAAACATTTTGAAAATAGACGATTTACATGCTCACAATGTCTCGCAAACGCAAGGCATTGTGAACTTGTAGATCTGCAATTTTCACAATATTTATCTGTGGAAACAAGGCAAACAACAACAAAACCCTACATTCCAAGTGCTTCCAAGTCAGGGTGGGGGGTCCCCAGTTCAAATATGATTATTTTGGGGGGTCACGGCCTGAAAAGGTTGAGAACCAGTGGCATGGAGGCTTACTCCTTTACAATGGCTTAATATTCTCATAGCCTGAGCCAACTTGCTCTCCCGCCAACTTACTGGTTATGTAAATTGGCCTCTGTTAGGGCATGTTTTTTTTTTGGTCTCATTAAATCCACCCTTAGGATTCTACTTTTTATCATTGGTGATCTATTCAGCATCTTCAAAGATGGCCCACACTTATGCCCACGATTATCCACTCTGCATGATTGAAATACTTAACATGTGTCTCTGTGGGCCTGTGGTTAGATCTTTGGATAAAGTGTTGTGGACAAGAAGTTACAGAGGCAAGCATCAATAAACCTGCACAATATGGTTTGTTATACCCCACTCCCCACTAAGGGGTCCTGGATTGAGAGAGTAAAAGAGATTACGGCCCCCATAGGCCTGCCAGCCAGCTTCTTGTGCAACACAGGACTCGGTGGCAGATCGCTGAGCTGGCGGTCCTCTTGCTAATTGGATGACTTTGCAACCCCTTGGCACAGTGCTGGAAAATAATGCTTATCAGGAACCAAAGCTGCTAACTCAACTCCAAGATCCAACCCCACCCTTTGTCTTGTTTTCCCAAATTAGCCTAAATGCTACCTTGAGTTAGGCCTGACCAAATGTTTCCTCTATTAAGGCTTCAAGGCGGACTACACTCACCTCAACAATGGGTGCAGGGCTAAAAGTACTAACATTAAAAAGGTAGAACCCGCACACCAACTACAGTAAAGACATCTTTATTTGTCTCTCCTCTATTGTATTACTACTCAGTAAAATTCTCGATGATAATCTCTCCATTTGTAACACTGAGTGTACACTCGTACTCTCTCTCAGACTTAAATTTGCGGTGAAATTCCTCCAGCCTTTTCCCTCATCTGAACCTCTGCCCCTATTCCCGATCTCTACCCTGGTCCACGTGTCTCGACTCCCTGCCCCCATCCCTCCCTCTCTTTCCACTATCGCCCGCTGTCCGGGCACGGCTTCGCCTTTGCCAGTCTCTACAGGAAGTAGAGTGTTTATCTGGGCAGCTGGTGCTGATAAGATAACCCAGGAGGAGGGGTCGTGCTTGGTTGAGTGAGCAGGTAGCAGGGGGAAGTCATCAACACTAATCAACGCTATGCATCTCCCCCTACAACAGATGCTAGGTCAGGCATTACACGGCAATAACATACAGACAGGAGCACAGGCTGCCGACACGCACTCACACACGCACGCACGCACGCACGCACGCACGCACGCACGCACGCACGCGCGCGCGGTACAATGTATACCACTAGAGGTGCGGGTCGCTACGCGACCCTTCCGTCTAGTCGCTGGCGCGAGGCTCTCGTGAAGTGGGCTGTAGATGTTTTGGCCACGCAAACCAAAAGCGAGAGCAACACTTAATCAAACTGACCTTTCACTCTGCATGCAATCACGGCTCCACGCCCGTGTGGCGGACCGTCCACTTTGTATGCTCCCTTTGCGTTGGCCCTTCGCCTGTCTGGCTGTGTGAGCGCGCGCGCGCACTCTCCCCTTGCACTGTGTCTGTGCGTGTGTGTGTATGAGCTGCCGTTGTTGCTTCGCCGCCGTGCGCCCGCGCGCGTGTGTGTGTGTGTGTGTGTGTGCAAAAGCAAGCCTGTTCCCCCTTTGCGTGTGTGTGTGTGTGTGTGTGTGTGTGTGTGTGTGTGTGTGTGTGTGTGTGTGTGTGTGTGTGTGTGTGTGCTGCACAGATGCGCGTTCGCGCAATTGCCTTTCTGCAATGCATGATGTAGTGTAAAGTTTCAGACAGACAGTATTTGGATGGGGGGCGTGGTTGGCGGGGTTGCCATGTCCAGGAGTTGTAAGCGTGAAGTGGCGTGAAATTGGTTAGGGAAAGTGCGTCCACGCATGCGCAGTGCGCAGTGCGCAGCGCGCTGCTGTTGGATGAAGCTGGTTGCTTGTTGCTGCCGCGCAAGTGTGGCAACACTGATGCAAGTTACCCACAGACAACCGTTGTGGCGCATGACTGTAGATGCCAATTGTAAGGTAGATATCCGTGAACACAGACTTTTTCATCATGACGCATGTATAGGACGGCTGCCAATGCATGCATACTGCAGACCTTTGCAGGGGCATTGTACCAATCAAGCCTGTTGTGAGAGTGGTGGCTCGGAGTATGGAGAAAAAAGGAAAGGAAAAGGAGCAGACAGTAATCTGCGGGTTGTACAGATTTTTAGATAACCAAAACAATAGTCAATGGTGGTTGTTTGATGCCTTGAGTTAAGGTGTGTTCCGGTGAGGCCTGACAATCTCCCACACCTCGCCCAAACATCCAGAATCACACATGCAGGCAACTTAACCCCCCATGGTGGTGTGCCACACACACACACACACACACACACACACACACACACACACACACACACACACACACGCCCAGACCCACCTTGGCTGATGTCTTCAATGGCCCGGCGAATACCCCTATCAAAGGCACGGGCATCGGCGGGGCTGTGGAAGGTCAGACCGAACTTCTTGTCGTTAATCCTCCAGTGGTGGAAGATGGGATTCACCTTGTTGTAGACCAGGTCCTTCTGCAGGACACACTCCAACACCACCTGACCAACCACGCACACACAAGCACACACGCACACACAGAGCCAGGGAGTGACAGTTTATTACACAGGTAGGCCTGTCACAATTATTACAAAATCGTCTAATCTCAATTATTTGAGATAATCGCAATTATTTTTGCATAATTGTCATAATCGTCTACATTTAAAAAAAAAAAAAAAAAGCAGAGATAGCAGATCTACAAGCTTACAACGCGTCACTTTGTGACGCGTTGTAAGCTTGTAGATCAGCTATTTCAGCTTTTTTAAATGTAAATACATAAATATGTTAATAACATTTGTACATTCTGCCCTGTGATTTTTGATTACGAAACCTAAAAGGCAAACAGACTTTTTTATTGTATTCACATGTTGCAATGTTCAATGCCAAACACACAACTAAATCGTTAATCGCAATTATTTTAGTGACAATTAATCGTCAACTTAAATTTGTAATAGTGACAACCCTATACACAGGATGCAAGTTATAACAACTTATGTCTCCCCAGATTCATCCAATACATCCATCTGGTAGACCTGTCAAGCTATACGAGGTATTAGCATGCAGACTGGAGACCATGTTATTCAATGTCTCAGGATGGGACCCTAGGAGGAAGAACATGCGCATGTAAATACTTCATCTACCTCCTCGCCCTAAGCTGGTTAGATATGTCACATTCAATCAATCTACAACGTTATGAGTGTGTGTGTGTGTGTGTGCGTGTGTGTGTGTGTGTGTGTGTGTGTGTGTGTGTGTGTGTGTGTGTGTGTGTGTGTGTGTGTGTGTGTGTGTGTGTGTGTGTGTGTGTGTGTGTGTGTGTGTGTGTGTGTGTGTGTGTGTGTGTGTGTGTGGGAGCTACGTAGAGGGAGAAAAAAAATACCTGCAATTCAAACTGGACAAAACTTGAGACTTGCTCAAAAAGAAATTCCTCCAAGCCCCAATACTTTCGCATTCTTTTCTGGATAATTTGTAAAACACATTCTAAATGGTGGGGTTTTCATTACAGATGATGATAAAACTGGAGTGCAGCAGTGGTGGTGGGGGGGCAGTGTGTTTTGGAGCCAGGCAGCCGAAGTGTGTGGCAGAGAGAGACTGTGTTTCCAAAGCCTATTATTAATCAGGGCTGCTGGGCCGCCTCCAGGCCTTTCCTCTAGGCAGATTAAATGAAATGAGAGACGGCCATTACAGTCTTTGAGGTTTTTCTGCGAGCGTGCGCGGGGATGGCTGAGTGATTGAGAGAGCGTGTGCACGAGAAAGCAAGGCTTAAGCGTCTGAATGTGCGAGTGGGCCGTGCGTGAGAGGTCGGCTTAGCCGAGTGTGAATGTGTGAGTGTGCATGGGACGGATGGGTGAAGAGGATGGAGGGGGGGGGGGGGGTCCTGGGTGAGAGAACGTGACCGTCACTGGCATGATGAAAATACTGACGCAAGTGCTGCATGGTGCATCTGTAGTGCAACAAAATGCCATGTCAAAAGCAATACAAAACATAACTTACAATTCAACAAACCAAAAGCCAGCCAAAGTACCACCACTACCACCGCCGCTGTCCCATGCGTGGAAGCTCCTTGCACGCTTGAACACATAATCAATAGCATCATGCACGCACACACGCACATGTTTCTGAGAAAGGCAGCACAGTCTCAATCAAGTACACCGGAACATAATCCATCCGGAAGGAACTTAATTGTGCCAATCAACGTATTATATATGTAGGTTAGGTTGCTCTGAGCATCGACATGCATACACTCGCAAAATGTATGAAACCCAAAACTAAAGTGGTGTGTAAGTGTGCAATCACGTATTGTAGCCTATTATTGCATGTGCATGGATTAATTCCTAAATTAACACAATATGTAAAATTAATCTTGATTATATTTTAGTAATATTGTTCCGGCTGTTCTACATACTGCCAACCAGGTGAAGAAATTACAGATTGAGCCTTTAACCTTTGCTTTTATGACATATCCGACACCCATTAGGGTTTTATGGAAAATGCTTCTAAATATTTTGCTAGTTTGAAAACTTCAAATGCTCCAATCTTTGAAAATATTAACCGAAAATAGCCGATCTACAAGCTCTCAATGCATCGCAGGCGCATTGAGAGCTTGTCGATCGGCTATTTTCGCTGCGCAACATGCTTCCATAGAAGACATGCTGGCTTCTATGGAATCCAAAAGACTGAAATCAGTCGTGGCGACTGAGAACTTTAATTCTTTAATACATGTGTGCACAGTAGAGTCGTCAGTGTTCACTTATCCATTTCTAGCTCCAAGTGTACAAATGTAACCAAATGGACCCGCGTCTTACTGGGTATACACATCTCCCTGAGAGACAAGAACTGCAAGGGTTAAGCCTGTGTGTTTACCCAGAGCCAGTGGATGAAGGGAGGCAGGGAGGAGGATGGGGGGTGGATAGAGGGAGGGAGGTGGAGTGTTGAAGAGAGAGAGGGAAAGGCAGAAGGAGGAGGAGGGGGAGGCGGAGGGTTCTGCCTGTGTGCCTCTGGGGCTGATTGTGGAGGCGAGACTGAATGGAGCCGGAGCAGGTAAGGTGAGCGCACAGCGAGGCCGGCCGAGGAGGAAGTATCACCGTTACGAGGAAGGACGACACTTAACACCACATTCCACACCGCGCTCAGAGAACGAGAGGAGGAGCCACGCTGACAGAGAGAGAGACTGAAGGAGAGAGAAAGGATAGTGAGGAGACATAAAGGGTGGGGAGGGGGGGTAGGGGGAGACAGACAGAGGTGAAACGCGCGGGGATTAGTAAAGAGATAGCGAGAGATGGCTGAAGAGAGAGAGGGAGGGAGATCGGCGAGGAGATGAATAGGTTGGCGAGGGAGTGTAAACAGATTGAGGAGTTTAGAGTTGCACTCTGGCTTTTGTGACACGAGGGTCTGGTAATCACAGGGACAGGCCCCGTTCTGTGTGTGTGTGTGTGTGTGTGTGTGTGTGTGTGTGTGTGTGTGCGTGCGTGCGTGCGTGCGTGTGACTGTGCATATGCACAGACAGATAGACACAAACACTCAAGGCAGATACAAGGAACAGACAAGCGGCAAGACAGTAGAAATAGTGAGTTTCTTTAACCATTTTTTCGCTCTCAAGAGTTAAACGAACACGCTGGATTTTACGCCGCAGACTAACACTTGGAGAGATAAAGAAGAAGAGCTAGGAGATCCATTTTGCATCCAGCATCAATCAATCCACCTATCTGGCCAGTGGGGAACCTTATCTCATCAGCGATTCTCAAAAACAACTTCCGATGCTCTTACAGTAATCAGGGCAAAGTCTCTTCTTTTACTCCCACAATCATCAATCGTTACTCATTTATTGATTAGAGGAGCCAATAAATATCCTGCAGTCAAACTTGAGTCTCTTCTCTTCTCTAACTGTTGTTAAGATTGCATCAATGAATTGGGAGGAGAACTCAAGGAAATGGAACGTTAAAATGTGTCTTTGAATTAATATAATAAAGTGTACCATTTATTACTCCATTTAAAGTCAGGGGCCTCATTCACACCAGCCTCAAAAAACTAAAATTCTGCTACATTCAGACCATCATTGGTCAAATTAACCATCTACTGTGGCTAGCAAAAGAACTAAACACATTTCCTGCCCTGCTTTCTAGACATGAATACTTAAATGTAATATGCCATACTTTTCCTAAGATGAGTGATAACAGAAGGCTAGCTGCAAACAGACAACAATAGCATCAAGTAAGCTCCAGCCCTCCAGGCAAAGCCATTTGAGTATCCCTGGCCCGAACCGAATTCATAGCTACATCAATTAGGACAAGAGAAAGAGACAATAAAACACAAGGAGCGAGGCAAAGTAGTATAGAGTTTAGCGAGGGAGATTTGTTTTAATCTGAAAGCCGGTACATCTAAGTATTCAACAGCCATTTAGATCTGTAGTCCTTACTCTTTAACAAATAAAGAGCATGAGAGAGAGAGAGGGAGAGAGAGAGAGAGAGAGAGAGAGAGAGAGAGAGACAGAGGAGAAGCAGGGTGATGTAGCTATATGGAGAGCCAGCTGAGCTGAGTCATCACCAGTACACTCTGTGCCGCATCACTGCGCTTATAGACAGATCCCCTCCACCTCTCTTCTTCCATCTCCCTTCATCTCTCGTCCATTTCTGGGGTTCCGTCTCTGTCTTTATATTTTTTTCTTCCTCCATTTTCATCTCTTGTGGGTACAGAAAGTTGCCCGCACCTGCTGCCTTCAAGAAATAGTTGCGGTGGTTTCTAATTGATTGCACCTGTCTAACTCCAGCTTCATCGCAACCAATTTCCAATAAGGGGAGGGAATCTTCTCAGGGTTCCCGTTATGATGGTATGACATCACTTGTGACCACGATGCCCCGAATCCGATAATGAAATACTTCATGTTTGTATCACCTCAAGTTCCTTTAAGCATACAGCAATGTACTCCGTTTTACTTTCAAAGCTGAATTTCTAATTTGGGAAAATGAGAAATTAAAATGTATTATTTAAAGAAATGTTAACAGCTGGGGTAGCTCAAACAGTTGCTCCTTGTGAGTTGTGAGGACCCAGTTTTGACTCCCGGCGTCTTCTCACATGTCTCCTCCCTTTCTCTGCCATTGGTTTTCTGTCCATACACACCTATTTATTGTACTCTGTATGCAGCAGTCGGCTGGTTCTCCCTAGGTGCCCGTAGGCAGCAGCATTGGTACACTTTCATCTATAAGGCAATCTTGGGTGGAATTCTCCCCACTTATATCTCCTCAAAATTTGAGGTGGTAAAAAATGGCCTCAATCTCAGATCTAATGCATGGATACGCTGTGTAGTACATTACATTACATTACAGTCATTTAGCAGACGCTTTTATCCAAAGCGACTTACAATAAGTGTATTCAACATAGGTAGGGAACGAAACTACTAATCACCAGAGGTCTTAAGTGTATTTCCTGTAAAAACAAGCAACCAAGAGTATACCTAGCGCTAAGGTAAAAGTGCAATATATCAGCTATCTACTTTCAAGCACATGAGATAAAATAGCCAAATCAAATGAGCACGAGCTAATCAATCCAATACAACAATAGTTCCTAAACTAGTTAACAACAAGTAGGCCAGGCAAAGAGGAAGGGTAGTGTTTCCTGAAGAGGTGGGTTTTCAGCCTGCGGCGAAAGATGGGCAGTGACTCTGCTGTCCTGACATCAGTGGGAAGTTCATTCCACCACTGTGGGGCCAGAACAGAAAAAAGTCGTGACCGTGTCGATCGACCAGAAGGACCGTTGAGTGGCGGGGGAGTCAGTCGCCCCTTGGTGGCCGACCGGAGTGGTCGGGAAGGGTTGTGGGCATTGACCAATACCCGGAGGTAAGAGGGAGCTGTTCCTTTCACTGCCCTATAGGCTAGCACCAGGGTTTTAAACTGAATGCGAGCCGCTACGGGGAGCCAGTGCAGGGAACGGAGAAGGATAGTTGTGTGAGAGAACTTGGGGCGGTTGAACACCAGACGAGCCGCAGCTTTCTGAACAAGCTCCAGGGGTCTGATGGCAGATGCCGGAGCGCCAGCCAGGAGGGAGTTGCAGTAGTCCAGGCGGGAGATGACAAGAGCCTGGATGAGCACCTGGGCTGCCTTCTCCGTGAGGAAGGGCCGAATTCTCCTGATGTTGTAGAGGAGGAATCTGCAGGACCGTGTCACTGATGCGATGTTAGCCGAGAACGACAGTTGATCGTCCAGGGTCACACCCAGATTCTTCGCAGTCCGAGTTGACGTCACCACAGCGTTCTCAATGGTGATGGCCATGTCTCGGTGAGGACAGCCCTTCCCCGGGATGAACATCAGCTCGGTCTTGTCCAGGTTGAGCTTCAGGTGGTTCGTCGACATCCACTCCGAGATGTCAGCCAGACAAGCAGCAATGCGTGCCTCCACTTGTGTGTCAGAGGGGGGGAATGAGAGGATCAGCTGGGTGTCATCGGCATAGCAGTGGTAGGAAAAGCCATGGGAGCGGATGACAGCACCAAGAGATGTAGTGTAGAGAGAGAAGAGAAGAGGACCCAGAAACGAGCCTTGGGGAACCCCAGTAGTGAGCCTGTGTGGTTCAGACACAGACCCTCCCAGCATCACCTGGTAGGAGCGACCCGTCAGGTAGGATGCAAACAGGGAGAGTGCAGAGCCTGAGACACCCATCCCCTCGAGGGTGGAGAGGAGGATCTGATGGTTCACTGTGTCGAACGCTGCAGACAGGTCCAGGAGTATCAGGACAGAGGAGAGAGAGTTCGCTCTAGCGGCATGGAGTGACTCCGCCACTGCCAGGAGGGCAGTCTCTGTCGAGTGACCCACTTTGAACCCAGACTGGTTGGAGTCCAGGAGGTTGTTCTGGTGGAGATACGAGGACAGTTGTTTGAACACAGCACGTTCGAGAGTTTTAGATAGGAAGGATAGAAGGGAAACCGGCCTGTAGTTCTTGACTTCAGAGGGGTCAAGTGTCGGTTTCTTGAGGAGGGGGGTGACTCTGGCAGTCTTGAAAGTAGAGGGAAAGTAACCAGATGTCAGAGAGGTGTTAATAAGGTGGGTTAAGAAGGGAAGAAGTTCAGGTGCAGTGGACTGCAGCAGAGGGGATGGGACAGGGTCCAGAGAGCATGAGGTGGGGCGGCTAGAGGTAACAAGGAGAAGGACCTCGTTAGGAGAAAGGGGAGAAAAGTGGGATAGAGAGGTGGAGGGGGGGGAGAGAGGAGTAGATGAAACTAGAGAGGGGAGGGTGGAAGAGGGACGGGTGTGGGTAGTGCGCAGGGCACCAGCCGGGGGAGGAGGGAATGAGGATCGGATATCGTTCACCTTCTTGTCAAAGAAGTTGGCGAAATCGTCAGGGACGAGGGACGAGGAGGGAGGAGGGGGAGGTGGTTGCAAGAGAGAGGAGAAAGTTTCAAAGAGTTTTTTAGGGTTAGAAGCAGAAGCCTGAATTTTAGTGCAGAAGAAAGCAGCTTTAGCAGCTGATAGAGAGGAGGAAAAGGTAGAAAGGAGAGATTGGAAGGTAAGGAGGTCCTCCGGGAGGTTGCCATTTCTCCATTTACGCTCAGCTGCTCTTAGGCTCCGTCTCTCAGTACGCACTGAGTCCGACAACCAGGGTGCAGGTGGAGTTTGGCGTGCAGGCCTGGTGGTGAGGGGACAGAGATGGTCCAGGGAAGAGGATAGAGTAGAGAAAAGAACATCAGTGGTAGTACCGGGTTTCTCATCTGAGGTGGGCAAAAAATGCCTTGCTTTTCATGGTCCATGGGCTTGGAACGACCTCCAAAAGAGTTTGAAACTTGCCACACTTATCTCTGTGCGAAGGTTTAAAAGTTTCATTGTTGAGAAACTTGCTCATACCTGTAATTGTTTGGATGTCTAAAAAAAGGAGAAACTATGTCATTGTACATGTGGGTAAAATTCTATGAATTGCTACATGTAATAATTGGATTAATTTCCTGGTAGGTTACTTGGTTTGGTTGAGCTGAGTAAAAAAATGTTTTAGTTTCACTAGGAGATTTGTTTTAAGGTTCCTGTGAGTCATGGATGTATTAATATTACTGTTGTACTGATTTGTACTGTTTGTTTTAGCAGTGATGTGAAATTTTTAATCTGCCCCTTGGCCAGTTCCCACTTGTAAAAGAGATTCTGTCTCAATGTGATTTACTGGTTAAATAAAGGTTAAATAAAATAAAATAAAAACCTACTGTATTTAAGCCATTAAAACCGAGGAAGCATGTGTGTCATTTTAGATTTAAGCTAAAAAGCATATTTCTTTACTTTGGCTATTGAAAAATAGCAGATAAACAAGCACGTCACTTTGTGCCGCGCTACAAGCTTGTAGATCTGCTATTTTTGAAATGTTTTGAAAGTTTGTGCAAATCTTTGAATGTATATATATTATTTTAATGGAGCAAAAAAATAAAAATGCCAAAAATAAAAAAATAAATACAAATGTAAAAAGCCATGAGTCACTCACTCGCCAGCTCAAACCAATAGGCTATTGACACATTTTTGTTCATCATTCATTAAATTATGACTTGGTCTTTCATTTGCGACTGTGTGAAACATAAATAGAATCTCTATTTTTATGCATCGCAACACACAGTACTTCACAGACGCCACCATCACCAACCCCCTCCCCCCCCCGACGCCAATCCAGGCTGACGACTGAAAGATTCTCAATGAGACGTGGCGCCTATGCTAGCAATCCACCGGCACCGTCGTTCATGTGTTGTTTTCCTTTGTTGTTTTGTTTTCGCTTCACCATTATTCCTTCTCCTCTCTCTCTGATGCCCTCAGATTGTTAGTGGCACTGTGGTTGATGCCAACCCTCCCCCCCCCCCTCTGCCCACTGGCACTGGGTGGCATCCTCAACAGGCTTACATATGGTGGGGTGTTTGTTGTGGTGGTTCGGGGGTGGGGGGAGGTTTGGGGGGGGTGGGTGGGTAGGCTATGGTGGCGGCGTTTCACCACATCCCAGAAATACTCGCTTGGGGCCTCGAAGAGGAATACCCTGTGTGAACAATCGAATCCCATCACGCCCTTCCCGCTGCGCCACACACACACTTGGATAACGACATGCAAACAAATATAAACTTTGTAAACACCCACATAAATAGATACACACACATAAAGACTGTGTGTGGCCTAGGCGGAAGGATTGTAGGCGCTGTGAAAGAAAATGATAATAAAAAAAAACAGCGGTTTAGACCTCCTGCATTTAAACGCCACCAGGGATGGTGATGTCACCGGGAGACACCAGGGCTGTGTGCTCAGCATGGTGAATCTCTTCTGTCTTCTGACATGTGACAGACAGCTCATTCTTAACCCAATAAGACCTGAGGACCCGATTCTACAAAATGTCTTCTAAATCAGTCAAGTCATGTCAAGGACCCCCGAAATGATATGTATTTGGCTGCCGACCCCCATCTCAAAATACATTGTGCCAGAGACCCCCCAGAAGCAAAGATTTGAGTTAAAAATGTTATGTTAAAAATATATATATTCAAAGATTTGCAAAAAAGAAAATAGCCAAAGTACAGTATAAAATAATGGTTAGTGGTTAAAATCTAAAGTGACACAGATGCTTTCCCGGTTTTAAGGGGTTAACACGCACAGATTTACACACTCATCATCAGCAGCTTGGGATTATCCTGGGGTATCTTACTGTACTTGATCTGCCTTCCATTTGATTCCATCACACATGACATTGCATGGTGTGATTGTGAATGGGATCATGTTGTAGGCATAAAAATAGCGCGAAAGTAGCAGACCTGGAAGCTCACAACGCGCCACATTGCGACAGTGACTATCAGGCTTTAAGGTGCATTCCAATGCCATCTAATTTAAGCATTTGTGTCATTTAGAGTCTAAATGACAGGTGATCACTAAAGGTAAAAGTATAGATTATCTTGTCTTTTCCCAGTGTTATCCAACTGGTGTAACAGCCCGAAGGCTTATACAGTCATGGTTTGTTTATGACATTTATTCAGAAAGACAATCAGAAAATAGCATTTATTCAACACTATAATTCGATAAAAAGACTCGAAAATCAGTTCTTCCTGGAGCCGTGATGAATCCTTTTTATCCAAGTATTGTGGTGTTAATCTGTTCAGAATGTATGTGCATTTTTTTTTACAAGCCATGTTGCCTTTTGACTAATCACCACAAAAGCTTTCCACCAAAGTTTTGTACAAATCTGTTCAGAACTGCTTTGGATGTCCTGCTAACAGACAAACAAACAGACAGACAGACAGACGGATAGATGGGATGAAAACATTTCCTCTTATCCCATTAAGCATCTGTGTCACTTTAGATTTTAACCACTTTAACCATTATTTTATACTTTGGCTATTAAAATAGTAGATATACAAGCTTATAGGGCGTCACTTCGTGCCGTGCTATGAGCTTGTAGATCTGCTATTTTTGAATTATCGTGAACATTTTGCCAATCTTTGAATATATATATATTTTTAAAGCGAACATGTTTTACTCAAATCATTGCTTCTGGAGGTGCCTGGAACAACATATTTTGAGATGGGGGTCGGCGGCCAAATGCATATAATTTTGGGGATTTTGACATGAAGAAGTTTGAGCATTGATATAGTAGCATAAGTCTTTCAGAAAACTGTTGGGATTTGGAAGACATTTGTAAAATCGACCTCAGGTCTTAATGGCTAATATTACTGTCAATGAGAAACTGCCCCATAAACAAAATGGTGGTAGTCCCGCTGGGATTTCCCGACAGTGGGGAGGGAGTTGGCTCAAAACAAAGCAGGTGCTGCCGGTGGCAAGTATTTCCCTTTTGATATGCAGCCATTCAGTGAATCATCGAAAGTCACTGTTTTCTGCTCTGTGTTTTAGTTCCTCTGTTCCCAGATACATTCCAGTGTCTCTTCAGAGTTCTAATCATCCACAGAATGGTTCCCAAACGTTTTCCTTAGAGTCAGTCTACCTTCTGGCTGAGCTGAGACACTCCACACGTGTGCACACGGCTGCACGCGCACTTCTGTATTTTCAGACATGTTAAACACTTAAGCCCTGTACTCGTACGATGAAAAGCGAAAATAGTTGAAATAAAAGGTTCAAGTTGTAGATCTCGTAGATCTGCTATTTTAGCTATTTTCAAAACGTATGTAAACAATATTGTTAGTGTGCTTCACAATGATGTTACACGTGGGAGTTAGCTATGATTAGTGTTAGATATTTTCGACTACCTACAAATAAACAAGGCCTTGTGCCCCCCCCCCCCCCCCCCCTTGATCTTTGGCCTTTTTCCTTGATTGGCCCTTTTATCAGGGCCCTCACCCAGGGCAGCAGATTTAATCGGAACGTTAATGTTATGTGAAACTCACAATCACATAACATTGAAAAATAGTTCCCAGGTTGGAAAACAAGGAGCCTATATCTCTTAATGTAGACACCATCATGAATCAATCATGAGACTCAGACAAAGAACTTTTTCTAAGGGTCACAGCCGAAAGGAATGTTTTCCGTGTGGGGGACTGTTTATTAAAACCCACCTCCTGATGTCATAACACTAAAATCAAGAATGAGACAAATGTTTATGTGGTGAGCAAAATCTTGTAGAAAGCCACACCGAGTACTAATTTCCGGACCCCTATGCCTTCCGTCAGCCGCTTCCAAGTTCTTTGTGTTTCCCTCATCCCACATTCTCCTCTCCTGAGCAATCTGCCCTTGTCCTTGATGATGTCATCATGCATCACAGCATCACGCAGCTCGCTCCTATTTTCAGATACCTGCGCCATGGAGGCAAGCCAAACAACCACTTCCTGTGTGAGCGTGTGTTTATGTGAGCGTGTGCGTGTGTTTGTGAGAAAGGGGGGGTTGGGAAGGGGGCTCCTGGTGATCTCATTCCACAGAATGCACCAATTCTCATGTGTCAGTGTGTGAGAAAGAATGTTTCTGTGTGTGTGTGTGTGTGTGTGTGTGTGTGTGTGTGTGTGTGTGTGTGTGTGTGTGTGTGTGTGTGTGTGTGTGTGTGTGTGTGTGTGTGTGTGCACACGCGTGCGAGCGTGCGCGACTGCTTGTGCATGTGTGTGTGAGTATGCGTGCAAGAGAGAAAAAATAAGTAAGGGAATAAGTAAGAGAGCAACGGAGGGAACACACTTACAAGTACTTGAACAGTGTGTTTTTCTGTTTTATTGTGTAGAACGCTTCAGGGCATTCTTTGTAATGAGTGGCCAGCTCAGTGGCCTTGTGGTTAGAGTGTCCGCCCTGAGAGAGGTCGGGTTCGATTCCCTGGCCGGGTCATACCAAAGACTATAAAAATGCCTCCGGATTGGCACTCAGCATCAAGGGTTGGATAGGGGGTAAGTCCCTGCAACATACTAGCGTCATGTCCAGGGAGTGTACTTGTACATTATGGCTGGGGCTGTACTTGCACATCAAGCCACCTCACGCTACAGGAACAGGAAATAGGCTCCTGCCCTATGGGCCACATGGCTCAGCAAGGCTTACTTTGTAGTGAGTAACATTACACTTACACAAAAATAATTAGTATTAGAACAGCTTCAAAATGATGGTTGACATGATAATCCAGATTATTGTGCTAGATACTGTGATCCCTCATTCTTAATCACAATTGTTAGCCAGGGGAGGCATTGTAGTTGAAATGAAATGTTCGGATATTGCTGATATGGCAATGAATATTCAAATCAATTATTAATTGTGGAAAGTAAACAACTGCGAGACCCTTACAGGTCCATTTGGTTACATTGATACACTCTCACAGTGAAGCTGTATATTCCCTTACCAGTTTGTCTTTGAGCCTCTCTCCCTTAATGAGGAACTCCACAGTGGTAGGGCTGGGGCTTGGACTGGGGCTACAGGGACTTGGGTTACCGCTGCTTCCTCCGCTGCCTCCGCTGTGGGTGCTGCTGCTGTCCTCCGCCCGGTTGACCTTATAGACTGTGACACAGCTAAGGCCTCCGCCCCCCAGGGGGAGCCACCCGCCGCTGGAGTCATCCCGAGTCATGACCACTGCTCTCACACGCGCATAACTGTCACTGTGTGCACGCAGAGAGGAAAAAGAGAAGAGAGGGGGGAAATTGTTAAGGTTAACAGTCACAACTGATGATGTTGTTTAATAGCAGTGCTCACACATAATCGTTTAACCGTTTCTGCTCGTCATAAATGAAGAGAGAGAGACATGGCCAGACAAAGCCACCCCGCCTGCATGTAACAGCAATTCACCGTTTGACCTCAGTATCACCATGGCGTCACACAAGTTCATTAGGACAAGTATGATTAAGGATTATGAATGTGTTTCGGCATTGATATAATGGTGACTTGCTATCAAAACCTATTCTTTAAAAGGTTTCACTGAGATAATATTTTACGGCGTGGCTACTATGGGCCGAGCCATCTAGAGGAGGGTCTGTCTGTCTGTGTGTGTGTGTGTGTGTCCAGGGCTATTCTCACAAACCACTGGACTGAGCGCCAGTGGTTTGTTTATTTTAAGTCAAAGAAGGTCGGATTGGGCTGAAAACTATGCCGAAATAATGGAGACGACTGACATCATAGTACTACTGTACTGTACTACTGACGTAATAGATGACTGACGACATAGACTGGCCACATGACATCCAAGATCCACATGGAGGCTTTTAGACCCCGTCTTGTTGATTCCCCTGATTTCAACATGAAGGTTTTGAAATGACATTCTGCGAAACTCTTAGATGAGTCTGTACAGACAACAGACGCAGCTAAAACCCATGGCAAAACAAGGAGAAAGGTAAAACCACTATGTACATTCTGAGCAGATTCAATGTTGTAGTGTTTTTGTAGTGCATGCAGTGACAGTCTGTCGCGTCGGCTACTATTTCTGACCGCTCCGGCCTCTCTGTGTAAGTTTAACCCTGACTGGTGGGTGAGTGACCACGTGGCTAAACCCCTGCTGGTTTCTAACCTTTCCCCCAAAACAGGTAGCTTAAAACTAGGCTACAAGCTATAGCCTACTAGACCTAGACATTAGACAATCCTCTTTCCTCTTAAATTCTCACTCACCATCCAGCGGTTCCCCAACGGTGTGCCGAGGCACATTGGTGTACCGTGAGACAAGTCCAAGTGTGCCTTGTGATTTTGTGACAACCACATGTTATTATAGTAATATATATGGACTATACAAATAGTTATGAATTGTTTGTATTTACTATATCAGCAGTAAAGCACACAGCGTGCATCTCATTTCCTCATTTCCTAAAACAGAGGCAAATTCTATACCCTAAAAATATATATATTTTCAACCTGGCATCCTTATTTTAAGCATGTTGTTATAGCCGAAATATTTGTTTCTATTTAATTGAGTTTTCACACATTTTCAAAAATATAAAAAATAGCTGCTCTACAAGCTCACGCGTTGCATCACGACATGTTGTAGATCACTTATTTTCACTATGAATACTGGTGTGCCTAAAGAAGGTTTGGCACAGAAGGTTTGAAAACCACTATGCTACCCCATCCACCTTGCTCTACTGACAATCATGGCCTCTCTTCCCACAAATATATATCCCTAATTTCACCCTATACCTCCCTCTCCGTCTCTCTCTCTCTCTCTCTCTCTCTCATCCCCTTTCACCCCCTCCCCTACTGCACTCTGTGCCTTTTCCAGCAATCTGATGTTTCCCTGATTAGATAACAGACACTCCACTAGGCCACCGGAAACGCCAAAGGTCACAGTGTGCTGAGGGCAGCGCTTTGCAGAATCTCCTGGTAACATATTAAAGACAGAAGATCTGAGAAAGGACGGGGCAGAACAAGACGGCGGAGATTTTCACCGTTGGCCGTCTTTACCCCCCGGTGTCACGTCACACTCTGGGCAGTTTGGGTTTATTAATAATCCTGACATCAGATATATTGGAACATTTAGTCAATAATTAAAATGTAGCAGTGTCACTGAGGTTCTAGATCACTGTTTCCCAAACTGTGGGTCGGGACCCATGTTTGGGTCACAGGGCAATTTTTATGGGCTGTTCATGGGTTTGTTTCCTACATTTAAAAAATATATATATATATTGTATTATATTAAGATTTTTTTTAAGTTTAAACAAAAACAAATCACAACTTTTCATCGATTTCATTTTTTAAGTATTTCATGAATACAATAAAAAAACATCTAAACATTTCTACAAATAAATAAAAAAGAAAACATTTAAGAAGTAATGAAAATAGCAGATCTACAAGCTCACAAGATCTGTTATTTTCCCCAGTATGGGTCCCGGGCAAACATCTAATTTCTCTTTTGGGTCTCGAGCTAAAAAGTTTGGGAACCACTGCTCTATAGGTCACTAAGAATTGAATAAGACGAATTAAAGGAAACTCTCTACACGTCATCTACAAAAATCAGTTTCTACCTCAAAAGAGAAATGGTCACTTCCACTTCCTTACTGCCTCCTTATTGGAAACCCTGGCCTACTGAAAATAGGCAACCTTTGGTCTGCTACCTTCCACGCCCTTGGCAAACCTCTGTGCCCAGGTTATTGGTTAGCAATTAATCTATGAGCCACTGAGCATTAAACTTGTGGCTATTTTTCCTTCACTTTCTGGCCTTGTAGGGCTGAATATCCTGGCTGCCTGCTAATAGTTGACCAAAGTTCCTTCCGAGGACTGATGACCACGGTAAATAATTCCAAAATAAATCAACCAACAAAACAAGACTGCCTTTAAAAAAAAAGATAGAAAAAAAAAAGAAAAAGTTGGGCTAATTCCAGTCTGGCACAAGGAAAAACACACGTCGCCACACACATGCTTGCACAGACAGACACCACACGTCTCACACACACACACACACGCACGCACGCACGCACGCACGCACGCACGCACGCACGCACGCACGCACACACACACACACACACACATCTGATTAGGCTATATTTGAAAAGTGGTGGAAACACCTTTATGAACACTTTCTTGCAACTCTACAAACCTTACTAACAGAACAGAATTCTGTGGATATTAAAATAAATAGGTTTTCTACTCTATAGTCAATATTACGTTCAACAAAGTGTCAATGCATCCCCAGTTCATATCGAGTTCACTGGTTGTCTTTAGTCTCTCCTGCCACTGCATTGAGCCTATTTACAAAACTATTCAAACCATCTCTTTAAATAACCGTTGAGTCGAGTCATCCAATTTCCTCCTATGACAACCTTCTCTCTTGAATGGAAACTAATCAAATACCATGCATGCAGCTATTCCTCCAACCAATCAAATCCCATGCAGACACTGACCTCAACAGCAGAAAACAGTGCACACATTGTGCAAACTGTTTTTATAGTTACCTAGTAGACACTCAAACACCATAAACCTGATTTGCTTTTGAGGAAAACAATGTTTTTCTCCATTAGTTGTCTTTTGGCGAGGTCAGGGCCGGTTTTATGATGCACACATTTCTCTCATACTTTTAAACAGTTCACGCTCTCACATCCTGTCTCCGGGCCGAGACGAGGGCAGCTGGTCCTGGGAGAGCAACAGAAACGACCATGACTAACCCCCCCCAAATGACCTCCCAGCGCCCTTCCTGGGTCCACCTTAAAAAAATAAAAAAAGCAGCACCACAGAGCATAGCTTTACACAAGAACCACTGTCACACACACAACCCCAAACTTCTGTTTTGAAGGCAGGATAGTGGGTAGTAAAAGGGGGCAATATTGCCACTGTTGTACCCCTGTCTACGGCCCCCAATAAAGGAAACGGGTTGTGGGTGCAGGAGGGGCTGTCAGTCAGGCGGCAGTCCCTGGGGGCTAACAGAAGGCAGGCGGTGGTGTCGCTCAGCCATGACCAGGGCACAATGACCAGGCCCTGACCCTGTAGACCTACCATCACACACATGCCAGCAACCATGACACTCACAGGGAGGGGGGCCGAGCCCAGGGAGGAAGTCTTGAGAACACAGGAGGGAAAAAAAGAAAGGAACTTAAGACAGGGCAACGCATTAGTGCAATTTTGTTTGTAGCAACGTGAGTGACTCTGAGAAAACATGGCTCTTTAGTCTCTATACTTAATTAACGAAAATCCACAACCACAAAACTGCATTGAGCCTACAGCCGACAGACATCCTGACAATCACAAAATAAAAAGTTTCTAGAGCTCACTAACAAAACAAACCTAACATCTGCACTGGACACACAAAAGAGGTCTGTCTGCTGCGCTTCCTCTCATTTTAATTCATAATTTTCCTCTTAGGATAACAACTGCAGTAAGGGCTCCAAAGGGATAGTTTCTCACAACCTGCAGAACACACACACACACACACACACACACACACACACACACACACACACACACACACACACACACACACACACACACACACACACACACACACACACACACACACACACACACACACACACACACACACACACGGTGTAGAGCGGGATGGTCTATGGAGACAAAGGTTGCTCTCCACGCCCCTTGCTGGGAGCACACAGTCCACTGGACACACAATTGAGAGCGGAAGCAGATCAGCTGGCCTGGGCCCACGAGAGAGAGAGAGAGAGAGAGAGAGAGAGAGAGAGAGAGGAGCCCCCCATTCCAAATTATTCCAAGTTATTCTGCTGGATGACTGACTTCATTTCCGACCAGAAGCAGGAGAGCAAAACAGAGGGAGGGGTGAGAGAACATAACGGAGGATGAGGAGGAGGGTGTGTATGGAGGCAGGGTGGGGACCAGGGTGACAGTCAACAGCTCTCAAATTTAAATTTGGCTCCTTCTATTCATAAAAAACAAGACGTGCCCACAGACTTAGCCTGTATAGCCAGCAGCTATATATTACTGCACACCATAGTCTGTATTAATAGTTAACAAACACGAAAAAGGTATTTAGCTCAAAAACGCAGCTTTAACAATCCCTTCGACGGTAAACTCAAAGCGTGTTTTGACGCAGCCCGCAACGTTTGACAAGAAATATGGAATCGTGGAACGGAGATACACTGAAAATGTTAACGTGTACTACTTCTAGGGCCTTTTCACGTAGCTACGAAGGTCTGTATTTCAGACAGACAGAGAGAGAGAGAGAGAGAGAGAGAGAGAGAGAGAGAGAGAGAGAGAGAGAGAGAGGGGAGAGAGAAAGAGAGAGGTGAGGAGGGAGCACGTGCAGGCCAGGCAGGCCTGGGCCCCGAGGCAGGCTGCTCCAGTGTGTGGTGGTGAGGGGGGATCCAGGGACAACCATTTCCTGAGCTGACAAAGTGGCCGTTTGTCTGCTGCTCCCAGCCCATGGCTCACAGGGCTTCAGCATGCCATCATGCTCCGCTTCTGCCTCGGCTCTGCCCCGGGCTTCCCACCCCCCGAGGGGAGGAGAGGGAAGGGGAGGGGAAAGGGGGGAGTGAAAGAAAGACAGGAGGAGGAGTGGGGGGGGAGTGGGGGGTGAGGGGGGGGCGGGGGGTGGCTGAGAGAGAAAGGATGTGGCCTGAGCCCTGGGTGCTCGCCAAGTCACCCTCCCCGCCCTCCCCTGTCTCCCCTCTCTCTATCTCTCTCTCTCTCTCTCTCTCTCTCTCTCTCTCTCTCTCTCTCTCTCTCTCTCACTCACTCTCTCTCTCCACCCCCTCTCCCCGGCTGCCTCTTTCTACACAATGGCCGCTTCTCTGCTGAAATTTCACGTTATTGGATCCCGGGCCTGGAGTTTTGTGCTCTCACAATGTCCAGGCAGTGGAGCATGCTGCAGGAGAGACACACTCTGCAAGCTAAAGGCTGGAAAACCATTCCTCCTTTCATTAGCATCAGAAAAGGGGAGAAAAGCACCCCCCACACCACACACACACTTCCCTCCCCATCTTTGCCCCTGTATCAAAACCGGAGGAAAGCTGTCAGGCTCTGTCAGGCTTCACTAGAACCCTTTGGCTCGTTGGGACTTTTGCAGAGGAAAAAAAAATCATTAAAAAATCATTGGGAAAATAAACACAAGCTACTTATCCTGATCGGATTCTATAGATTATCCTCAGAGAGGAAAGGAACCCCTAGCAAAGGAGAAGGTGGGATTGGAAGACGGAAAAAAGAAAAAAAATGCTACTCAAGCTGGGGTGACTCATTCTCTATATTTGCAAAGATATCTTGTGTATCTTCGATGGCTATGATTAAAGACACAATACCTTACATTTTTACAATTCTAACAGTTCAGGCCTAACCAATCTATTCCTCGTCCAGGCTAATACAGCATGCATCTAAGCACAAACCCAAAACTGCAATAATCTACTGCTGTGTTGAAGTAAAAATTGTGTGTGGGATTCACTACCGGCCGATCAAAATCCTTCTTTTTTTTTACTATTTAAAAAAAAAAACTTGTCAACCTTACATTAACAAACATAACTTACTTACTTACTTATATAATAATAATAATAATAATAATAATAATAATAATAACAATAATAATAATAATAATGATAATAATAATATTGGCAAAGTAGAATGCGTGTATTTTCGACAAAACAATCATGCCTTATGTAGGAAGTAAATAACATGAGAGTCCAATGTCGATTCCAGCAGTGCGTCTAATCTGAACGGTGCAAGCTAGCTAGCCAATTAGCCACGGTTCAAATCCCTTCAATAACCGGTGGCAAACTCTAGGGCACAGACATACCCAAAACAAACACCGACATGACCTAACACAGATGCAGTGCAAATTATGACAGAATGCCGCAACAAGACACTTTTGAAGCGAGGCTCTCTCTGTTAACCATTAATATGACACCAGCGATGATGGGGAAAATGCCTTAAGAAACACTAAACAGACAGCCAACGTCACCAGTCCTGCTATAGAAGCCACAGTGAAAACCAATATGAAGGCTATAGAAAGAGAAGTGAAAGAGAAATTTGCCCTATCTCCTCTCAACACCTCGGGGCTGGTGGTGAGTCATCTCCCACACAAGAACATTCAGCTTAGCTACCACCAGACTCAGAAAAAAACAACAACAAAAACACAGGCCTGCTCAGCTGCTGCACCACACAGCAAATCTACACTTCAAGATTACCACAGTCCGCCAATAGAAATACAATCTAACAAGGTTAGACAAATTAACTGAACACATGCCCTGCTGTTAGCATCCATCATAGACAGCAATTAGCAGATAAAATTAGCTAGCAGCCTAAAAAGCTAAACAAAAAACAGACCTCAACCAGTATCGTGCATGTCAAACTGCTCACTCAAGTTTTTTTGTTTTTTTTTGTAACATTGATTTTCTGCCTTACGCCGAAGCTAACCAACCCTTCCATTACTGGATTGGGCCTGCTACCCCAAGAACAATGTTCTGGGTACTTCTGTGCCGTGGCACTATAATAAATCAAAAGGATCCCATATGTGTATCAAACGCCAAAAAACTATTCTCAAACATCAATCAAAGCCACATATTGAGATGATCTTAATTTGAACCGCAAGCATTTGGAAAATTAAAACCTTGCGCTTGCCATTACAGGAAGAAAAAAAAAAAGAGGAACCGCAAATTTGGACTGCTGCGAAGTCTCTGGTCTGCTTTGATGTGAAAGTAGTCCCCAGGGACTCAGGCTTCTAATCGTCACAGTAACTGCAGAGACTCCAAGACTGGTGGGACTTTGGGAGCGGGCGGACGGGAAACTGAGGGGACAAGGCGGTTGTCTAGCTGTGGGAGAAACCATCAAAACATCTCAGGAGCACGCTGGGAAGAAGAAACCACCAAACCATGATGATGGACCATGGCTGTTAAGAGAAACGGCTATGAAACAAGTTGTAAAATATCACAGCATGCCCTGTTGTTGACAAAGGGTCATCATCACAAAACTGGTGAAACAGTACCATCATCATCACCACACTAACCACTTAGCCCTAATACTTTGTTGAATAGCAAAAATTGGCAATCTAAAGTCTTGTGACTTGATACAGTGTGAGCTTGTAGATCTGCTATTTTTGAAATGTTTGGAATTTTTTTGCCTATAATGACATGCCCAAAATAAACTGCAGTGGCCCATCTTGAAAATCCATTATGTTTCACATTCAAATAAGCTTAGCCTACTACTACGTATAGTGTAGCCCGTTCCAGAATTTGGAAGAACAAACCAAGAACAAATATTAATCTTTGATTCAAGGTCTAAAAATGGCAACTGGGTAGCACAAAATCAGATCAAAATGACTCAGCATACAAGCGTCCTTTTTCCTATGGGCCTAATAGATTATGAGCTTTCCTGGTCAAAATATGTGGATAAAAAAGAAGAGTTCATTTCATAAGACAAAGTTGTGTTTGTTTAGATCTATGAATCTAGGGTCTAGACTAGAGGCCTATACAGAGAGACAAATACACATGACAAATGTTCCCAGAGTAATAAACAAGAGCATGCACGCACATGCACACGCACACGCGCACACGCGCACACACGCACACGCGCACACACGCACACGCGCACACACACACACACACACACACACACACACACACACACACACACACACACACACACACACACACACACACACACACACACACACACACACACACACACAAACCCCTTCCTGTTTTCAAAGAGTTTGGAAACTCAATCAAAGACACAAGGTTTAGGATTTACATCTGTGGCCTTTTATGTCTGTGGCCTTGCAGGAAAGAACCGTCTCAGCCCAGCTGCAGCCGAGCTCAGCTCACAACGAGACCCAGCCTTTATGCTCCCGCATGCAGCACAACTGAAAACAATATCCACAATTCAGACACTTACTGCTAAAAAGAACTTCTTTAGAGGCACTGAGATATGGTCTGTAGAAGTTCAGAAGCCCTCCTCCTCAATGAAGAAAATAAGAGAGAAGCCATGCTATCTGATGATGCTGGTGGTAGTGAGATAGAGCAAAGAAGAAAATGAAGAAGGCCCAAAATGGAGCTGTGAGGTTTCATTTGGGCCAGTTCATTCACAATTCCGGGGTTAAATTAACACTAAGGCCTGTGTAGGCCTATACACTAGCCCATAATTGTCTAAGAAATAAGAGAAATATCCAAATACACTGCTGACATTTACACCAGTTTATGTCTGCTCCTAAAATACTTGAAGAGGAAATGAAAATTACAAGAGGGAAGTGGCTCGGGTTTAAAATATACAGAATCCTGTCCCAGATCTGGCCATGGGAATGAAACAGTCCGCAACGTTCATACACAGCCCTGTCCATTTTTGATCACTTGTCACAGTTACTGACTGTCCACATTCTTTCTTTTCTCTTTCCTTTTTTTAGAGAGGTTCATTGTCATTAATCATGCAAACAATACAAAGGTCTCTTAACAGAAGAGAGAGATGCTGGATTGTGGTCTGTCCACAAAGTAACTCTAGGATTATACAACTCATCAGCTTGTTATTTTCATATTGCAATGTTTTTAATGTGAAAAATGCATAACTATGGCAATGGAGGAATATTAGAGATGATATCTAATGTATGAACTGAGACAACTCAGTCTCCACAGGATCTATGGCTGGCCAACATGTGGATAAACATCTATTAAAATGGTGTAAAAGCACACACAGCTATAACAACAATACCAGGTGCTAGACAAGTAAAATCGACACACTGTGACACTAACTAGAACATACTCCCATGCAAAATTATTAGTATTACCACCATGTCACGTTTCGGAGTCTGATAGAGCTTACACTTGAATCGTCACATGGTGATAAAAAACGAGATGAGGTCTAATAACAGAGTCGTTATTGGTGTCAATAGCAAGTTACTGTGTGCAGATTGTGAACGATGCATATCTGTGTGTGTGGGCTATGGAACCCGAAACTAGAGAATCTCTGATGTCATAATATTGATGACATCAGTTTTGCCCAAATATGGGGTTCCACATAGCTAAAGACTGGCCTCCAAGTAGCCATAGCCTGGAGGGATGGTGGATCTGAGATTATATTCACCCCCAGCGTGCATGAAAGAATTGATGCTAGAAGTAGTTTGCAAAATTATCCGCGGACAAACACACACACACACACACACACACACACACACACACACACAGACACACACACACACACACACACACACACACACACACACACACACACACACACACACACACACACACACACACACACACACACACACACACACACACACACACACACACACACAAACACACAGGGGTGAAAACATAATCACCCCTGTGTGCCTTTGGCCTAAACCTATTGGTCAGCTGAAATACGGAATGGGGGACATACGTGTATGTGTACGTGTACGTTTGTTACATACATACATACATACATTATTGTCACTGTGTATTGTCATTGTCACTATTCTAGACAGCTGACCCCTTCTGTGCCACACAATAAAAACACCTAATTATGAGTAGAAATGTTCAACCAACAAAGTCGGTGACTCAAGCCTTACTACAACTTCCTCTAATGTCTTTTGGAGGTTAAGATAACTGGAATTCCAATATGGTCTGTGAATTCCAATATGGTCTGTGCCATTAGAGTCACAAGCAAGACTTCCCAAAAAAATACAGAAGCAAAACCTAAGATATGTTCACCTCAGAAGGCTTTGACACAAGAAGCCATATGCCTCTAGACTAGGCTGTGCCCATCTAGTCAAGCTTGTTCATAGCTGTCATATTCAACAACTGGCAATAACCGCAAATAATATGTCCATTTAAAAAGGTCCAGGAAATGCTTTAGCCCAACATCAGGGTTACAGGACATAGGCAATTATTTGCACTGTAAAGAACTAGTCTTAACAGCTGAAGTAGCTGTCTCCCTTTGTTGTTTCAGGCCAGGATGGGGGTTGATTGGGAGGAGGAATGTGTTTGAGGAAGCTTGGCGGCAGGAATGGGGAGTGCAAAACAGCCCTCAGGTGATAAGATCGCGACACCCACATTGGCAGACAAAACGCTGAGCTGTCAAATCAATCACACAGATAGGAAGAGGGCACAGAGACAGGAATCACCGAGGGATCACCTGACTGGCAACCGACAATACTAGAGTGCTGCAGGAATCTAAAACAACGAGGCCTGAAACCTAATTTATACTCCATCATACAACGGTTTCACACGCCAAAAATAACATATTGCAAACCGGTGCATTGTATACATTTGTATAAATTGGGTTTAATGCTGAAATCCGTAAATTAGTTATTTTAATGACTAAAATGATATTTTAATCAATCTGTAAGGCAGAGTATGTTAATACAATATAACTAGGCCTGAAGCTCATAAGTCCAATCTCTCTATTGCCCAAGCAAGGATTCCCTCTTGTATGAGTGGGTAGGTTTCCCACGAAGGAGACCTGGGTTCGAATCCAAGGTGTTACAGTTGCAAATAGCCTTCTCCATCAGGAGAGGACATAAACTTAAGTATCGCAGCTTTAAAGCAGGAACAATGGTATCTAAAGGCAACCTTTATCAAGAAAAACATGAGGTTTTATTGAATAATTAATCAGGGCTGGCTGTTTGATTTAGATTTTTTATTTTAAGAATTTAGAGACATCTGTATGGGACCTAACCGTAATATAAACACAATTGATGTGCAAATACAAAACTAGGAACTAGACATTATATCTGATGGTAGTTACAAGACAACAAGTTACAAACTTTCAAAGGAAGTAAATTAGGTACTTTTGGAAGACCAAAAATACCCTTGTCCAACAGACAAGACTACTGCACTTACTGAGGTAAATACCAATAGTAAAAAAAAAAACTTGATGTTCAGGGGAGAGGCCGTGGCTTGTGCATATCCTCAATAAATCACACACACACTCAATCTTCTTTCTGCATAATCATAGTGCTTGGCTGCTAAACTACCATTAGCCTTAACTCCCACCATACTCTTCACACCAGCAACACAACCCAGAGCAGACGCAAACCAAACTTTGACAAGGCTCCGTACATCGTCTATTCATTTGAACCCTGTGTGAACACAGGCTTGCGGAGGCCCAGCTATATGTTCTCAGAGAAGGGTGTGCTGTGTGCACACCAACTCGGTTTACCACCTCACCTTACCACCAGAACATCAATCAATCACCACAAATTACACCTGTCCAGGAAGACAAAATGTTGAATGATTAGGCATTATGTTTTCTCCAATTAAATAGAAAGGGGTGAGTGTTCTTGTGGCTTATCAAAGAGATTTAACTTTAAAAAATGACAATGTCAATAATAGCCCGTAGAGCCAAATAAAGAAACTGAGAAATTGCATAACATAAGGGAAGATAAGATATTTGAATGCAGGTAAATCTCATTCAGGCAAGGAACAACTCACTGTGTCACAGTATACAAGGGAAGTAAGTGTAATAAATTCTTGAACATTACACAAATCAATAATATTCTTAAAAAACAACAGTCACATTGTACCTGCAGCTTGTACGTGATATCTCTAGCTTGAAGAGTTAAAATGGCATCCTTAGTCACAAACCATGAAAATATCTCTACACTTAGGCTACTAAGTGGCTTTTTTCATCAAGTGCAGCTTATTAGATTCAGTTAAAACAAATGAAAATGCTTAGTATTCCATTCACTCCAATTCTATGAATCACACCATCACCAGATAGGTGGTGGTGGTGGTGAGAGCATAGAACTGCTGCTTGGACCATAATGTTAGCCATCTTAGCTGCTGTCATTGTGTAATCTTTAACAGATGCACCATATAGCAGGCTGGGTCTGAAAGCCTATGGCATATAAAACAACCCACGTCTAGTTCAAGGACAAAGTGTCCCTGCATTAAATCAATCCACCTTAATATGAGCAAAAGATAAATGGAACGGGGGGAAGAAGAACATGGCTGTTGTTTCGCACATGAAACCATGACAATGTGAGGATACAGAAACGCACACCACTTCCTCGGTGTCAAGAGCACAACGACATCTATGAGAAAGTAATGACACATATTCGGATAAATCAGTGGTTCTCAGTCAGTGGTCCGGGGACCACCAGTGATCCTTGAAGGGATTCCAGGTGGTCCCCAGCTAAATAATGTTGAGTTGGTAACCAAATGGACCCTTATAGATCTTTAACTCTTGAGAGTGTAAAATGAAAACAGAGTGTAAAATGGTTTCATTTTACACTCTCAAGAGTTAAATTATTGTTAAACAAAATATTCTACGTTTTGGGTCTGAGAGGCTAGATCTCATCAAATGGTGGTCCGTAGCTCGAATGCCGAATACATTATGGACCTTGATATGAAAGGGTTGAAAACCACTGGGATAAATGACACAGATTGTTGCAGTTATGAAAGATAAATGGCAGCAGGGTTCGTCCCTTACTATATTTACCTGATTCGACAGTAAAACGCATGAAATATGATCATTGTGTGATCGTCAGTGCAATGCAGAAACACTGTACAGTGCTGTGAATGGAGGGCAGGCAGGTACTTTATGAATGGAAGGGATCACGTGACCAGCAGCACCTCCCGAGCAGATATTTCTCACTGACAGTCAACAAGCAACACGCACAGGGATCAGCCCACTAAAACAATACACATTTACCACTAAAATATCGACGAAACGTTCACAAACCAACACATCTATGGATCCCGGTCACTTAGTCGTTTCCTTTGGTGCGGAGATCCGAGGGATTTTGGATGTCGACGTGCCGTTTTTTAACATTTTTTATGAATGGAGATTGTGATATGCAAATGAGTGTGATTGAGAAAAAAAATGGCATCTTCAGCTTTTGGACGCTGACATTGCAGCATTCTCTTTGATGGCACATCTTCCTTTAATAAAGATTACTCTTTAACGGCAGCATGATTTCAATGATCAGTATATCGACGATGTTAGATCAGTAGCGTATCATGGAAAATAAATATACATTGCCGACTGATCTTAAACAGCCTAAATAGCACTATTTGAACATCATGTACTGAGCTGATGTTAAGATAATATCGCCACTAAAATAGATTTTTTTAAAAGCTATTGTTGTCTCCGCCAAATTGGTAATTACATGTAATACCATTATCGGGGATTCTGTGTACAGTACAGTACACCAATAATGGGGGGAAATGTCGTTTTTTGGCTAAACGCGTGTACAGCCGATCAATGATATAATTTTGAATGGAATGAAGGATTGTTGATGATGTCCATAGCATAAGTGTAATGAAATAACAGGAGAAAGGGGGAATGCGCTGCATTCAGTATATGGGCCTATGATGGCATTGTATGCGTATAACGCCGTTTATTTTAAACATTATTATCAAGCAATCCATAGAAACCCGTAGCCTGTCAAACAGTCCGAACAATAACAGAGAACAGATCGACCCGTATTATCATCATCCTCGATATTATTATTATTGGCAACGATGGAAAACCAAACTATATGGTTTGGTTTGATGCAAGTACATATATAATATGTATTTACTTGGACCATGAAGCAATATACACAATGTAGTCGATGTAGCCTTGGATCAAGACTATCATAGATGTATTTTAACGAGTCTGACTGAAAGTCAGACTAGAAAAATACATCTTTGATAGTCTTGATCCAAGGCTATAGTCCATGTAAAGATGTAGAGGATCATCTCTCCAGAACACTGAGATACCTGATATCACTGCAGCGTTGTAACAATGTAACAAAATGTAACCAAATAAGAGAGCGTTGTAACAATGTAACAAAACGTAACCAAATAAGAGTAGTACTACTCACTCGTTGTTTGGATTTGTCGAATCTTCGCTCATTTTTTCTCACGGGGATCCAGATCCTAGCAATAGCATGGACGACGCAGTGACGGCAGGGTAATACACCACAAATATCACCATTTTCTTTCACATTAAAAACAAATCACCCCTAGAGTTGGATAAAAAAAAGTGAAGGTTTTTTTTTTTTTTTTTTTTTTACAATGGGAGCGTGGATGCAGCTCCACTCAGAACCCAAGTAGCTTTATATTAGCCTAGCTCTGCTTCTGCTGCCTGGAACTAAATGACGAGGAGGAATGACAACCGATGATTCATTTTGTCTTCTCTGGAAGTAAAATCCGACCACGACAGATTGCCCTCCATCTGCATCGTCCTCTTCAGCAACGCATATCCCATGTATTCAAAAAATGTGGTACGGATCCTTGAGAAATGAACAAATTGTACGCAAGCAACGGTTTGGCAGGTTTATTTATGGCTGGGTCTGTAGTGTCGAGCATCCATTCGCCAACTTCAGGACAACTAAAACACTTGAAAAGCTGCTGCTTAGTGTGCAGCCGTTCTGCTCCGTCCAACGCGTCCGATCCGAGGATCTTGCGGTAAAAGCTGCTGGTGGTGGTGGGGGGGAATGTTCTTATGATTTTCAATATTGTTATGGAGACGTTGAAGTTATGAAAAATGTGGTAGATTCGCAAAAAATCCTCAGAGAAAGTTGGTTGGACATCTGCTTTAATCGAACTCCATTTTCAACTCGGGGGCAATGAAACATCGGAAAACTGGGCGGATGTGTCGACCCTCCCGACGCGAGAGAAAACGAGATCCTTCCGCGAGGAGGTAGCAAAAACATACCGCGATTTACATCGAAATCATCTCTACGCTTGTGCAATTTGTTGCATCCACGCAAACCGTCATAACTTGTTTATTATTATTATATGCTCTTCCTGAACGACGCAGTGCAAAAAAACAGGACGTTCACTTTTAAAGTTGACCCACAAAGTAGTCCCTACACACACTTCCCAAAAGAAGTTTCCCTTCAATCACGCATTGATACACAGCAGAGGGAAGCGTCTGTGTGATAGCCAGTGTTGCCATGTCCGCTTATTATAAGCGAATTAGGGCTTGTTTTTCTGTGAAGTCGCTTGTAAATATTGGTGGTTGGTTGCAGCAGTTTCTTTAGGTTTGTTTCTAAAGTGTAAGTTGCTTATTTGGGCTTCTTAACGAATGTTGTTTAAACTCAGTGTTTCTCAAAGAATTTCAAGTCAAGGACCCCCAAATTATTTGTCTGCAGAGTCAGACCCCTCCCTCCATCTTAAAATATTTTGTGCGGGGTCCCATACAAGATTTGTGTTGAAATGTTTCAAAAATATTCATTTTCTTTTTCAAAATTCTTATGTATTTTTTTTTTAAATTAGCAGATCTACAAGCACCACACCGCGTTTCATTGATTGAATACTTTATTAACAGTTTGCAAAGACAGCACAGGGAAGTACAGTTCAATACAAGGTCTATTAAGAGGATTTTAAACCCAAGAAAGCACTATGGCTTGTTTCCATTGGGGTCCTTCCTTTGTACTCAATTCATCGAACATCACATCGCATCGCGACGCGTTGTGAGCTTGTAGATCGGCTATTTTCAAATAGCCAACGTTAAATGTTTAAAGGGCGAAGCCGCGAAGGGCTCGTTTCTTCATAGATCTGGTTGCTTGTTTCTTTCTCTAAGTCTGGCAACACTGTGTGATAGCACGCAAACTGGAGAGAAGGATCTGGAGGAAGGATCCAGACACTGTGTGTGTGTGTGTGTGTGTGTGTGTGTGTGTGTGTGTGTGTGTGTGTGTGTGTGTGTGTGTGTGTGTGTGTGTGTGTGTGTGTGTGTGTGTGTGTGTGTGTGTGTGTGTGTGTGTGTGTGTGTGTGTGTGTGTGTGTGTGCGTGTGCGTGTGCGTGTGCGTGTGTGTGTGAGTGTCACACACACACGACCATTAAGAAATTCTGTTGTTTGCTTTCATTAAGCATTCACTAGCTCAGTGGTTCCCAAACTTTTTAGCTCGAGACCCAAAAGAGAAATGTAATGTCTCCCCGTGAGCCAACCTAGTGAAAATAGCAGATCTACAAGCTCACAACACATGTTGTGAGCTTGTAGATCGGCTATTTTAACTACTTCTTAAACATTTGTTCTCGAATTTATAGAATTTCGTGGATTTATTTATGAAATTATTTTTGAAAAATGTTTGATTTTGGGGGGAAATAAATGTTATATAAAATATATATATTATATAAAAACATTTAAGAAATGAAAAATATAAAGGGGATATTTACTCGCGACCCATAAAAGTGTACCCGTGACCCACAAATGAGTACCGACCCACTGTTTGGGAACCTTGTCTGACTAGCCTCGTTTCTACCGTTTCTACATGGTCCTGGTCTCTGTTTTAAATGCAACAACCCCACTGGTGTAGCACGTGGGAATTACATCAGATTCCCCTTCATGATTTATGAAGCCAAGGCCGATGTTACATTTGTATCACAGCTAGGTGGCATTTCATTCATATCGCAGTCATAACGCTGTGACATCGCCTCTGTAGAACCTGAATTGTTTTGAACATGATCAGTGGTGGAAAAAATACTCTAATTTTTTTACTTAAGTAAAAGTATCAATACTGCAATATTTTCAAATGGCCAAAATGTATTGAAGCTTTGTAAAAATAATCAAAATCTACAAACTAACTAAGTAACTAGTAACTAAAGTTTTCAAATAATTGTAATGGATTAAAAGTACAATAATTGCCTTTCAGATGTAGTGGAGTAGAGTAGAAGTAAAATTACTGAACATTTGAAATACTCCAGAAAAGTAAAAATACCTCAAAATTGTACTTAAGTACAGTATTTGAGTAAATGTACTTAGTTACTTTACACCACTGCATGACATACTGACAGAAAATGTTGACACCAAGGTAACTCCAAAATAACAATTTCTGCTCAACTTTAACTAAATATGTATGAAAATGTATCGGTTTGCAAATATGGTTTGCAAATATTTAGCTCTGGTAGCCATCCTCCTAGTCAATTAATGAACTAGAAGGCTATACCAAAACCTCTATCCTCTTAACCTCTACTGGCTCATATATTTTAGCCAGTAATAGACTATTTGTCTTGCTATATGGTTTATACAGCTATCATAACTATACCATTCTCTACTCCCAACACGCCCGCCCGCCCGCCCGCCCGCCCGCCCGCCCGCGCACACACACACACACACACACACACACACACACACACACACACACACACACACACACACACACACACACACACACACACACACACTACATACATACTACATACATACTACATACATCATACATACATATAGACTACATACATATATGTATGTATTGTACACTACACATTACATGTACACACACACACACACACACACACACACACACACACACACACACACACACACACACACACACACACACACACACACACACACACACACACACACAATGAAGTCTTTGTCCAGATGTTGGATGTAGCCTATGTTACAATAGCCTCCAGCTATAGGCTATATCAGTTCTGTAGCTACCCCATTCATGTTCTTGTGAGACTGTGAGGTAGACAGTTGAACCTACTATAAAATATACCACCAAGTTACCAACAAAATCATATAGATCAGTGATTCTCAAAAGTGGGGTTCGGGGGCCCCCAGGGGTCCATGAGAAGGTTCCAGGGGGTCCTCAGCGAAATTAGTTTAAACACTGTAATCCTATATACATAGCTATTTGAAAATATCAGATCTACAAGCTCACGACCAAGCTCACAAAGCCACATTGTGAGCTTATAGATCTGCTATTTTCAAAACATCTTGAAAATGTGAAACATTTGGAATATGTTTGAAATATTTTAACAGCACAAATCTTGTATGGGGGTCCCTGACACAAAGTATTTTCAGATGGGGGTCCATGGCCAAATACATATTCATTTGGAGGTCCTTGACATGAAAAAGTTTGAGAACCGCTGATATAGATGATTGTTAGGATGTGTTCAATGTCGTGCATGCAGAGCGAGCCTGGTTGCATAAGACTTAAATGCTATTGGATTTCTGTGCTGTGTGGAATGGCGAGAGATCGGGCTAAATGATTCTGCCCGGTTGTCATAGTGACAGTATGTTGTGTGAGAAGTTTCTTTGTACTTCCCTGGCTCTCATACAGCTTGTGCCACGGCCTTATGTTACAGCCATGTAAAACAGTCCTCTGTGTCAGGGTATATAGATAGCCCATACATGACCCTCGTCATGTGCAGACTTAACACACATTGTAAATCCCCCCAGGTGTTTGATTAGATTTTGTCCCTGCCGAGGTGGGGTTTATCAGCATGTCACAATGGATAGGCTCCTATCTGCTCTGCTGTCTGATACAATGGACCTTTATGACTGGCCTTAGAGCAAAGGTGAATTTACCATATGGATTTTTTTTTATCAATAAAATAATAACATTGATTGTTTCAGCAATAAACAATAAAGTGGATTTCAACCTATTAAAACATAGAAAACCCTTATTTAAATTTGTAGGTTCAAAAAGCAAAAGCTGTATTTGATTAAATGTGACCACTTCTCCACTCCCTTTTTCGAAAGAGTTTATTATCCTCATGATTAAGCTTACGTGTACACATAGAGTGTCCCTTGTTTCAAATTGTACATAAAAAACAATGGACATCTTAGAATCTTCCCACTAAAATGCTTCTATCCTTTGGAGTATTCAGAGTTCAGAAAGTCAGCCTGCTTTCTCATATCACAAAAATTGATGGCCTATAGTGCATTTCCTGTGTGCACACACACACACACACACACACACACACACACACACACACACACACACACACACACACACACACACACACACACACACACACACACACACACACACACACACACACACACACACACACACACACACACACACACACACACACACACACAGTGTTGTGTGTATGGTGTGAACCTTCCCTTGACTTCCTCAATCAGGGTCATCACCATTCTCTTTAAGTCTCTTTTAAGACTGTAAACAAGCTAGTGTTTCTGTGTTGGCAACATATGGCCACAGAATGAGGAATGTGTTTATCTCAGCTCAAACGTCATTCAACGAGTTGAACACAAATTATTCACCAACTTGCATTGACTTGATTGAACGTTCAAATGTTGCGCAGATGACATTTGATCGGATTTTAAATTATCAATTTTCTTTGTTGTACAGCAATGTTTTATTCAATGACAAGATCTTTATCTTTTGAATGATAGGCAATTATTTTACAAAACCTATGTTGCTTTTAATACACATGACCTGACATGTCACACTGAAACTAGAGGCTTGTCCTGTGACTTGACTCTTTTAAGTTGAGATTAGAATCATGATTCAGACTTAATGATTTGGAACTTACTTATGGCTGGTGGAAGGCAATTGTGGATATGTTTATGCAGATATGTTGGACTACGCTGCTCAGTCCAGGTAGCTTAACACAGAGAGACGATATAAGGCAATAGCTAAACTAGAAAAATGTGTGCCTCGGAGCACAGGTCTCCGCCAGGCCAGGTCGGTTATGGTGGCCGTGGGCCAGCATTGTATGAATTTATTGCACAGACAGAATATGTTCATTTGCGGGAGTGTTGAAAATCTGTGTACGAGTAGTAGCAGATGTTTGGACAAAATCTGTAGGAGTAATATGAAAAATGTTTAGTGAAAATCGGCCTACTGGTGGCGCTATAATAGGCTACTGTGAAAGGGGTGGTATTTCTTCCTCGGCCTGGTGGAAATGTGCGTGCAAAGTCGCTCCGGCATTTTGTTCAAAACAAGCAACTCCTGCAAACTTTAGATGCCAATCAGGATGGAACATGACAAATCGGACATGACTATAGAGATAATGTGTACCGAATTGCGTGATGTTTGGACAAAATCAGTAGGAGTAATATAAAAAAATGTGTTTCGCAAAACTCCTCCTGGTGGTGCTATAACAGAGCGAGGTGAACAGTTTGGGCCAGACATTCTGCTCTGGCCTCCAGTGTGTACAGTTTCATGTCAATCGGGGCAACGGTGCAAGAGTCTCGGAGATAAGCTGTACACAGACACACACACACACACACACACACACACACACACACACACACACACACACACACACACACAAACACACACACACACACACACACACGGACGCGAATACATTCTTCGGCCTGACGGAGACAATAACAATATATTCACATTCAATATATGCACTGGGGACATATGCACAAATAAAAACAATTATCAAACAGATTGAGGTTTGGCATTTAAAGTAGCAAGCTGAACATTCAAAGAACGCACTGTAGCAAGGTTAGTGGTGAGGGACAAACCAGTCTATCTCACAGTGAATGGAAACAATAACCCCAGGCACATAGTATTCAAGGCGGTTTGAAGTATATATTGCTTGAATTGGACCATGACTACAATCAGGTGATGACCTCATCACCTGATTGATGGGGGGTCGTTGCTGGTGACAGCTCTTGGTAAATAATCTAATCTGAGGATCATCTGCTTTTACATTTATTCATAGCCTTCTCATTTTCAACCATTTTGTTATTAACTTAATTTTAGTTAGGTTTGCATTTTCTACCTTTTGTGGATGGGTTTGGACTTTGGTTTTGTCAATGAGGAAGATACTATAAGTTTCTAACTATAAGTTTTCTTCACTGGGTAATGCCACCTCAGGAGTCTGTGGAAAGATTCATCTCTTGTTTGGCGTGGGACCCACCAGACAATGCAGTCAGAGGACTTGGCCATCTGGGCCAAGGGGCGGGACTTGAACAAGAGGTGCTGATTTTTAAAGGCCTGGCAGCTGAACACAACAATGCATACCTATGATTAGTATAGGCCTGGTCTCGGAAGCCTGCAACTGTTAGGCACGCTAATTGCAGGGTGGTGAGCAGAAAAGGTGTAGCAGCTAGAGGGAGAGGAAGTGCAAGCGCCTTCAGGCATGTTTGACTATGTGCTGTGCTCTCCTTTCTCTCTCTCTCTCTCTCTCTCTCTCCCCTTGCCTGTGTGTTTATAGCCACATAGAGCTGGCGTGTAACTAAATATGCACACGTGTAACATATTCCCCAAACTTCCTTAGAATAGTTGCTCCAGAATTGCTGATGTCATTTGACACAGTAGCTTCTTTTTTTTCTCCTCTCTGAATGTCTTAGAAGAGAGATGGATAATGATAACTAGACGAGTAAAGTGTGTCATGCTTAGAGAGCTGGTCTCGTGACCATGCACAAGGATGTGGTTCAAACGGAAGGTCATCATGGCTATGAAGCCCTTGGGATAAGCACTTTGTGTTTGCCTCCGCTGTACAAATGTCTAGAATGTGAACTATTTGAACATCTATATAAATTACCACCGGAGTGGTGTTTTAAAGGGGAAATTAGGCATAACCTGCGCTCTGTTTTGGAACATAAAATGTAATTTAGTAGCTTGTGCTTCAGGAAATACTGTTGCTTTAGTAGTATATATGGTATTATACAATGATGTTATTGTTAAAATTATGAGGGAAAGGCATTCGTTCAATTTACTTGTAAATATAGGCTATCTGTTGTAACAAGGTCTAAAACTATAGGTCTCATACAGATGAGCAAATTTGTACCAGTCACCAAAGTTTCAACCAGACACACAGGAAACAGAATTGGCTTTAGCCACAGTTGGCCTTTTTTCATGTGCTAGACTATATTACTTCCTATTGTTTGTGTGTTGTGCGTGGGCTTGATTGAAACCTGATCTAGCTAGGGAAGCTGTGTTTAGGGTGAGGTGGACAGGCCTTTGTTGCTGCCTGAGGGGTGTTTATTTGGGCGGCTTCAGTTGGCTTCCCTGTAATCAGCATCCAGCCCCACAGGATAGAAGGGATTAATGAATATGTTGCAGAGGAAGTTACAGATGACTGTTTACCATTCTCATGGGGATGAGAAGGAACAGCATGAGAGACAGAGGGGAAGAAGGAATTTGTGCGTGCCGTGCATGCATGTGTCCGTCCGTGTGCACATGTGTTTGTGTGTGTGTGAGAGAGAGAAGGGAAGATAGAACAGCATAAAAACAACGTCTAGTCTACATACAGTACATTAATAGTTGTCTTATTTATCCTAATCTAATATTGCTATTACTAGTATTCTCCAAATGTATTCTCCCTGAATATATGCAGGGGCAACACACATTGCAGCACACAGCAAAGAAATGTGTCACCATTTACACTGTTTTGCCAAAATGGACTGACCAAAACATCACAGACTAGTAAATTACTCAACCACTTTCTTTTTCTTGACGGAAAAAAAAGATGAAAAAAAGGAAAAGAAAGAGAAAGAGTCATGTTCAAAATGTTCCATTCTGCATCAAACGAGCAGGACTCACTGACCAAAAAACACTGAGTCAGACATGACTCCTCACCTTACTCTTTGGGAGAGTATTCACATATTTTATTCCGATTTCAAAAGCATCCCTCTGCTCGGGGCCGCCCACACAAACACATGCTCCGCTACAAAAACCCTGTGACAATATGTCGCCCTCCCCACTTCAGCTGTGTAGTCCCCCCAAAGCCCCCCCACCCCCCCTCGCATCTCCACCCCCTCTCCTTCCCTCCCCTCTGGCCTCCTCCACTTAATCCTCCCGCTCATCTGGGAACCACCAGCACCCCTCCATAAAGAGGCGCATTGTGCCCAGATTATTTGATTGTTTTCAGATGTCGGCACTTTCCTATACACAAAAGAGGAAGAACAGGGTTTGTCCAAAAGCCCTGGGCCGCCCCAGCCAATGGATGGAGAGACGGGAGGGGGGTTGGGGGGGGGGGGGGGGGGGGTGGCGGGCAATCGGCGTGGGGCTCGGGGAGCGAACACACGAGTCAGGAAGTGACCCCTGCGATGCCAGATTACAAACAATGTGCTCTCTCAACTTCTGCAGTCCTCGCTGTGGAACATACCACTGTTGCAGCAGGCGAAGGGGTGGCTCTTTCGTGGCAGGAAGGGAAGGACGAACGGCTTTCATCCCTTCCTCTCTCCCCCCCCTAACGCTGCATCCATTCAGTGAGTGGTGGAGGGAGTAGATGGGGTGGTGAGGAGGAGTAAGGCCAGGAAGGCACTTCGCTGATGAAAAGTGGCCACATGGAAATGGATGAAAAGTGGGCTGGGTGGTGCGGGATGGGGGGTGGGAGCCAGGAAGGAGTTGGCTGACGCTACCAGTAGACGTGAACAGGAATGGAAGGGAGTAATAGAAAGGGATGTAGGGAGGGAGGGGAATGATAATGAGGAGGAGGACGACGAGGAAGGGGGAAAGGATAGTAGGGAGGGCAATGCCAGAACAGGGGAAGTAAGCGTAACGGTGAGGAAGAAGGTATAGTGAGGCCTGCATGCCGAGGAATAATGGGTCTGATTCAGGGCTCCTCAAGCATGGAGTCCTGTGCCTGTCAAGTAGCATGTAACCAGCAGCCTCTTTCTCTGTGTCTGATGGTGGAGTGGTGTGGAAGGGAAGCAGTGCGTTCACACTCAATGGAGCTTTTGTTCTGTGGCCGTTGTGGCTTTTTCACATTCGACCGAGCCTGCAGATACGACCGCCGTTGCATGAGGAGAGCATTAAAAAGAACCCCCATCCATCTAACCCTCCATCCCTCTCTCCCCTGCATCCTCCTCTTTTTCCCGCTTTAGCCCTTCTACCTGCCTGCCTCGCCCTTGAGAAGAGGCGGGTGCCACTGAGCATTTCACACATGCGGTCTTCCAACCCATAATGGATCACCAGATACCTGGTGGTGTTCACGATTTGATTCATGTAAGGGTCAAGAAAGAAACGACGCAAATCTGGCGGTAAATGAAAGAGAAGAACGTGGATGGATACATATACCAAACCACACACACACACACACACACACACACACACACACGTACACACATGTGTGTGCACACTCCACCCACGTCTGCACTGTCATGTGTGTGACTCACAGTGCAGCACAGCACCATAAGAACTTCAATAGAGGCTGGCTGTATGTTCACCGTGTATTCAACTTCTGCTCTTTAAATAGCTCTGCCTCCTCCAAACAGAAAATCCATGCATTAAAAATGACTGAACCATACATGAATTAAAGAGACAGAGGACATCTTTTTTTGCACGACACAGCAGCACGGCTGCACAGACAATGGCAGTTTGTGTTGGCTTAACCAATAAAGCCTGATTCATAATTTGTCGTACAGCGGTGTCGCGTAGTGGAAATAGCTGATCTACTAGCACAACATGTTATGAGCCTGTAGATCAGAAATTTGAAAAGAATAATAATAATTTTAACGTCTTTGAAAATGTTACAACCTACAGTTAAGTATGATATGTCCAAAATAGGGATGCCAGATTCAAAGTGGTTTAAGCCTACTTGCAAGTTTTTGTGCATGGCATATTTATGGGTAAGGGATTGCGCAGCATGTGAATGTGGGGAAGTGCGTGTGTGTGTGTGTGGGGGGGGGGGGGGGGGGGAGGCATTTTCATTTAAATATTTATATGTGAGCAATACGATTTAGGAGAATACTGTTATTATGGTTTAAATCCGTGATCACCTGTAAACACTTAGTGCACATACAGATATTAATATACGTACCTGTATGCTGTACGTGTTTCATGTGTGATTAAGAACGTGTGTTCAAGTATTGTGTGATGTTTGTCTAAATGCATATGTGAGTGTGTGTACGTATATTTACAGCATGTGTGTGTGTGTTCTGGAATGCACCTGGACAGGCACCTGATAGGCAGGCGGTGGAATGCTGAATGCTGTCTCTCGCCCAGGGAGGCAGGGCTGGAATGTGGCCCAGGTCTTATTCTTCTCTCCACTCCACAGCACAAGAGAGCTGCAGGTTCAGACACACACACGCTCACTCGTATGCACACACACACACACACACACACACACACACACACACACACACACACACACACACACACACCACCAAACTGCTTTGTCCTAAAGCCTGGTTCTGCCAAGGATCCACGTGCACCTGTGTTGTGTGTGAGTGTGCATGCATGTTTTTGGTTGATCATGTTTCCTCATCTGCTGTGTGTGTGTGTGCGTGTGCGTGTGTGCGTGTGTGTGTGTGTGTGTACGCGCTAGCGCATGTGCGTGCATGCGTACATTGGAGTGCACTGGAGTGGTTGGTTGACTGTGCTTCTTGCTTACCCATGTGTGAGACTGGATGACCGAACTTCTCTGGAGTGCAACCTGAGAGCAATTAATTTTTCCTTTGGTGCAGGAGCTGTGTAATTTTCATTGCTTCACGCATTGTTATTAAGTTGTTCCATGGTGCTGCAAATTCCAACCAACAAAGTGAGCTTACTGCTCCTTTTAAAATCTGCCAGATCTGCTGCCCCTTTCCTTCATCTCCCCTAAAATCTCACAAAGTCTGGTTGCTATAACCAACACACATCTAAGCAGCCTGTTCAGTGTCACTTTTTGTTGTTATTTGTGTTTGTGTATGTGTGTGTATGACAGAGAGACCCCAGTGCACACACCATAAACCTATCAACGTATTATTTCACAAACTCCTCTATGTACAGCCACATAGATTTTGTTCTTTTTGACACATACAAACTATTGCAGCACATATTTATATATATATATGAATAGATGTGGCATATAATAGATGTTAACATGTTTAAAAACCTGTTCAAGATTTTAACAGTCTGCTGTGGGATTAATTGCCCAAAGTACACACTTGTATTCACTTCAAAGTGAATGAGGGATATAGACTTTTAGATTTTTCTGCGCAGTATCTGTACCACCATCCATTCAGTACGTGGTCCTATGAGCCCCCTCTGGCCTTAGCGCAGTACATAGCACCCAGATCAAAGAGTTAATTAAAGGGCTTGGGAAGTATGGGGGAAGTTGGTCTCTATAGTTTATATGCCTGTCACCGACCAGCACGCACGCAGACTGGAAAACTAGGCCTCTTAATTGATCAAGAGTAATTAGTCTGCTTCCTATGGCGGGAGGGAGTTTCAGAGTCCTGACAAATTTGATTATCTTGACGAAGTTCAGTTCTCTGAGGAGCCAAAAGTATGACAAGATGTTTGGGTGGATTTGTGCGGAAGAACAGGTTTGATTCAATGAAACACAATCCAATATTGTTTATTCCCATAGGGGTTTTAAAAAGGTCACGGATGTTTGCTTTTGCTGAGTAGGTCCATTTGCGAGTGATAACGGGTGAACATCATGTTATTGAAAAACACCACAAAACTAGTAGCTTGCTTCCTATGAAAACTCGCTTGATATGATTCCAGTGAAACATCTTTAAGGCGACAGGGGTTGTGCACTCTGCTTTCCGAAAGATGAGTTTTATTTTTTAAAGAGGAGCTAAAAAAAGAAAACGCTCCGCATAGTGCTGTCATTCAGGGCTAATTTGCAGCATGGCAGTCTTGAGACTCGCAGAGCCAATTGATTTTTGCATCGCGTTTTTGATCTCTCACACAGCGCCAGGACCTCAGGATTTGTTTTTTCAAATGGGACAAATAAACAGGGTCTGTCTGTTTATTTGGAATGGGGAGAGAGAGGGGCTGGGAGAGTTTGAGAATATGGAGGGAGGGAGGGGGTGGCAGGAAGAAAAGAAGAGTAGTGGGGTCAGTGTGAAAGGGAGAGAGTTGGGGGAGGAGGAGTGTGTGGGGGTAAAGTGGTGGGAGTAGCTTTACTATTAGAGCCTGTTGCATTGACTCTGACCGTGGCCTGAAAGCCAACTCAAAGCACTTCCATTCACATTGAAAGTGGCTTTATGTGGGCTGACAGTAGCACTGGGCTGTATGACAGAGCCCTGGTGTCAACACAGACAGACAGACAGACAGACAGACAGACAGACAGACAGGGTCCGCTTGGCAATGATGCACACTCCCTCACTACATAGTGCTGATGTTATATTTATACATCTAATTGTTTGCTGTAAAATCCTGTGTTAATGTAAGTCTGAGAGTATACAAATGCAGCCAAATGGAGGCGTAAGGGTCCATTCGGTTACGTTTGTATACTCTCAGAGTTACAAATGGATAAATCAGCAATACATAAACAATACTATGTAAATGTATCAACAATACATTTTATTGTGTGTGCATTGGCATATATTTATTGTGTGTGTGTGTGTGTGTGTGTGTGTGTGTGTGTGTGTGTGTGTGTGTGTGTGTGTGTGTGTGTGTGTGTGTGTGTGTGTGTGTGTGTGTGTGTGTGTGTGTGTGTGTGCGTGCGCGTGTGAGTCTGTGTGTGGTAGAAAGAGTGAAAGTGCATGAATAAAACTGTGTACTACTGTCATGTTATTATCAGATGTTTGCAGCTGTCTTGCTACTTGCTGTTTGTTACCTATGAGTGTACAGTATGTGTTGGTGTGCGAATGCGTGAGAGTGCATGAGGAATAGTCAGTATCATATAGTCACACGTGTTCATTTGTACTTGAACCAAGCTGGCTTGTCTGTGCTTATGATAAATTGTTTGTGCATGTGGAAGTGCAAGGGGATCACGTGTAACTATGTAGGTGTGTGAATGAACAAGCAGCTGCCCTGTTGCTAGGTGAAATTTCAACTACTTTGTTGTCAAGGCTTTCCTGTGGTCTATACTGCCACCAAGAGGAGAAACATATTATTGTACATTTTTAGTCAGACTAGCTCAAGAAAACCTTTAGCTCAAGAAATTCCAAGTTCCTTATCAAGTCCGAGTCAACGCCAAGACTAATGGCAGCTTCAGTCGGAAGTTTTAAAGATGCAATTCAGAACTTATTTCAATTATTAAAACGCTATTTTAGCCAATCTGTATGGTAGTATGGTAGCTTTGTGTCCGGGTAGCTCAGTCGGTAGAGCTCTTTCCTTTGGACCACAAGGTCATGTCATGGGTTCGATCTCGGGCACCGCCAACTCAGCGTATGAGTAGCACAGCTTGGGAGAGGAAAGTCGTGCAGTAAGTACTGGGAGCTGATGGTACAGTATGTGTGGTTGTGGTGCTCCACCTCAGCAATCTCCCAGGGGTCTAGTGCATTGTAACAGAGATAGACTCCCACGTTCTACGCTGATGTACCGACAATAAGCCTCTCCAACCTAGTTGTGGTAGAATATCTTAAAACAATATAAGTGGTTGGAGATGGTCTCCCTACTCTTCCACTGAGAAAGTTAGACACTGCTGTCGGGTAGGACACCTACTTGACAAGTAGTGCTGCCCAAAGCTTATAGGCGCAATGTCTCCCCTGGGCAAAAGGCAGGGATCATGGGAGAGCTGAATAAATTGCGGAACCCTTGGGTTTGAATCCTGAGTTGGACACGAAATTTATGGATTGCAGCATTAACTGAAAATCCAGCCGTAACAAACATTTAATAGTGAAGTCCATAAAATAACATCTAAAAATGATGTAGCTAATATATTTGTAGCAGTAAAAGCAAAGTGGAGGGGTATTAAGTATTTACCTGAGCATCTTAAACTATTTCCTATCGTTTAAACCCTCTATATTCTCAGTAAACTAATACTTATAGTTGACTGGTGTCGGCTCTGTACTTGGTCTACTCTTTTTTCCTTTGTTGAAATTAGCCAGTCTACAAGCAATGCGTCACAACAGGACACATTGAGAGCTTGTATATCTGCTATTTTTGCCAAATGTTCCCCCCAGAATAGGGATGCTAGGTTTCAAGTGGTTAAATTGGACATGGGGTGAAATACATACGCAAGCAATACCAACTAGAAAAAGTGCTCATCGGAGCCCAGGTCTCCGTCAGGTCAGATAGATCATGGGCCAGCAACGTTCGGAATTCATCCATTATAGAGGTGAGTGGAATCTGTAGAAGTTGAGGGATTAAAGGAGTAGTTCACCCAAAAAATGACTTATTTTCTATCAATTGCACACCCCATGAAGCCTTGAATCCATGAATTTATTTTTGTTTTTGTGGCATTCGTAAGCCAATAATTTGATTCCCGTCTCCTACCGGCTAATGTATCCGGTAGCAGACACAAAGTAGATTGTTTGTGTCTCCTACCGGATATACACCCGGTCATCAAATTCTTGGCGAAGGAATGCCACAAAAACAAAAATAAATCCATGAATTCAAGGCTTCATGGGGTGTGCAATTGATAGAAAATAAGTTATTTTTTGGGTGAACTCCTCCTTTAATGTTAATGAAGTTATGTTGATTTGTGGGACGAGCCACTCCCGAAACTTAAGATGCCAATCTTAGCCAATCAGGATGGAATATGAAAGATCCGACAGATCTGTGTTGATCACATGACTATAGAGATAATATGTACAGATTTGCATGATGTTTGGACAAAATCTGTAGGAGTGATATTTAAACCTCTTGGTAGTGCTATGCCTTCTGCATAACGCGTCGATGTGAAACATTTGGGGCAGAAGTACTGCTCTGGCATCCAGGGAGTGTGTGTGTACAGAGTTTCACGTCGATGGGGCCAACGGTGCCGGAGCTGTTCACAGACGGACGGACGGACACACAGACACACGGACGGACAGACAGGGGGCAAAAACCTAGTGAGTATATCTGCCAATTTAGGAAACCACTGTTCTAGACCACTGTTCTAAGAGTTTTTTTTCCTGAAATAATGACACAGCTTTCCTGGTTTTAATGGGTTAACCATTTGTCTGTCTCCCAATCTTTAAAAAAATCTGTACATTTTGGATAGACATTACACAAATAGTCTTTATTTCAGTGCATTAACCCAGCGGTTGTCAAACATTTTCATGTCAAGGACCACCAAAATTAATGTGCAACAAGCAGCGGACCCCCATTTGGAAAGATTGTATGCCAGGGACCCCCATAAGAGAAGATTTGTTTAAATGTTTTTCAACTTGTTTTTTCCCCCAAAAAAATCAAAATGTTTCAGAAATAGCAGATCTACAAGCTCACAACACGTTGCAATGCATTGTGAACTTGTAAATCTGCTATTTTGGAATACCCAAAACATAAAATACTGTAGGGTTAAACTGGTTAAACCTATTTTGATGCTATATTATATTAATTTATTTTGCTGGGGACCCACTGGAACCCCCCCCCCCCCCTTAACTGCATTAACTAATGAATGAATTAATGTATAAAATACCTCTACATTTGAACCTCTAGGCTAAGTTGTGTTCATTTTCTGTTGTAATGACTGTAAAAATGTTTGTGTATCTGTGCTGTATGTGTACACTTGAATACAATGGGATAGTGTCATTGTACAGCAGTGTATCATTTGGTCACCCCAACAACAAATTAGGTGGGTTAAAGGGAAAACATTACTAGAATATTTATTTATTTTTTGAAGTGTTTTTTTTTTTACTGTGAAAAGTTTAACATAGCATTTGCTCCCTCTAGTGGTTCAAAAGATGTTGATGAATTTTGAAGCACTGTTGTACTTTAAAATAGTAAAACATCCCAGATGCTACTGCCCCTGTCCAAAATACCCCACCCCCTTTCCCCCTGACTCAATTTCTCCTTGAAGGCATGCTCACTCCTTATACACATTTTTATCCGTGCAGGAGTGAAAAGCAAAGACAATGATGGATTGTTTACTTGATAGAAACCACACAGCTAAAATGTATAATACAACAGCCATGCATTGTATTTTCATGGTCTTCACTATTACTGACATTGACAATGAATTCTGTCTTTTAAGGTCAAGCAAGTATTCCATCTCTTTCCATTGTGATTTGGGTCCCACAGGATAATGTCTCTAGAACCCCCCAGGAGGGGGAGGGAAGTACCACACTTTCAGCAGCCCATAGTATGATTAAAGCAGACGTCTCTCCCCTTCGTGGTTTCATCACTTAAGTTAGTTGGTGATATACAACTCTGTTGTGTTTTGTTCAGTTTCTGTGTAATTCCTAAAGATTCCTAAACAGCCATGTCACGGGGTAGCCCATGCCCTACACACACACACACACACACCCCAACTTACATCTCTGGACTGTTTTGGAGCCTTGGTCAAGTCAATAATGAAATCAGCCTAAAAAATATTTTTTTACATTACATTACAGTCATTTAGCAGACGCTTTTATCCAAAGCGACTTACAATAAGTGCATTCAACATAGGTAGGGAACGAAACTACTAATCACCAGAGGTCTTAAGTGCATTTCCTGTAAAAACAAGCAACCAAGAGTATACCTAGCGCTAAGGTAAAAGTGCAATATATCAGCTACCTACTTTCATAAACACATGAGATAAAATAGCCAAATCAAATGAGCATGAGCTAATAGATCCAATACAACAACACAACAATAGTTCCTACAACTAGTTAACAAGTTGGCCAGGCAAAGAGGAAGGGTAGTGTTTCCTGAAGAGGTGGGTTTTCAGCCTGCGGCGAAAGATGGGCAGTGACTCTGCTGTCCTGACATCAGTGGGAAGTTCATTCCACCACTGTGGGGCCAGGACAGAAAAAAGTCGTGACCGTGTCGATCGACCAGAAGGACCGTTGAGTGGCGAGGGAATAATTAGAGGATTTGAGTCCAAAGAACTTTTTCAGCTCAAGACCCAAAAGAGAAATGTAATGTCTCCCCAGGACCCAAACATACAAAAATACTATCCTACTATAAATGTGCAAAATCTCTGCATGCATGCATGTCTGCACATCTGTAGTTCACATACTGTATCTCGAGAACTGTCCGACCCGACGACTTCAAAATCTAGAGGGAGTGCGGTGCAGGGTGTCGATTCAGTCGGATAGACTGTTGTCTATCAGAACCGCTGATCTGACCGATATGCACATATATACTTTAGGGATATATGGAGATCTGGTTGTCCAGAATGTTCACCACCTTGCCATGATCTGTTCACGTTACTACGACTACAGCCAGGCAAAGAGGTTTACCACAACATCAAGGCCAAGACCACCAGATTTCTGAACAGCTTCCACCAAGCTACCACCAGACTGATGAACAAGGCCTGAATACCGCCTGTCACAAGGCTGGCCTGCCACACTTTCCTTTGACGGACTGCATTTCCTTATGTTGAATTACCTTCCTTTGTGTGGATTTGTTGCCCATAAGCGGTCTACTTTCCTTTGTGGATCTACCATGTGGATTTTATCTGTGATGTTTTGCCTCATGCAGACTACCTTCTTATGTGGACTTGCTGATGTGCTGCTACTTTTGGCGTCTTATGTCTAACCTCATGTACATGAGTCCGCACAACAGCTGCTGCTCCGAAAAATGTAATGTGCAAAGTTCACATTCACAACGTTTCGGCCAACATGTGGCTTTCCTCAGGGGGAATCTTCTTATTTCACTCCTTATTTTTTGTCCTGCACCAGCATTTATATAGTTGTGCATAACAATTCCTGTTGAACTAACCTCATGTACATACCTGCTGCTATGTGGACCTACCGATGCGTTGCCACTTTTTTGCACCTCATGTCTAACCTCATGTACATATCTGCTGTTTTCTTATGCTACATGTATAGGCTATATTTAGATATCTTTGATAATTGTTTTGGCATGTTTCGTTTCTGTTTATCTCCTTGCTCTCC
>NC_139957.1:24810042-24890042 GCF_963454915.1 Gymnoscopelus microlampas | reverse complement strand
TCAAAAGTCTCAAAACCATGTGCCTCTGTCCTGCTTTCATTGCTAGGCCCCTATATGCTTAGATCATGTCTTTAAGCTGAAGTAGCATCTTTTCAACTTCGGTCACGCAAACTCTACCAAACTTTAGCAAGGCAGATACACAAGCAGTGGGAGGAATTTTAGATTGATGACGGGGGTGTAGAGGATCTCTGAAATGTATAGGTTCTAGCGGTCACATTTCATCTGGCAAACTCTACATGAAGCTGTTTTTGTGTGTGTGTATATATCTTCAAATAGAATTCATTAGAGGGTGAAGAACAGAGTTAGGATAGCCAGGACTGATAATGTAAGCTGCAGCGAGGGGCTCTTTGGGAAGTTGAGAGGGTTTTATTAGTGAAGCCAGGGGTGGTGCACTTTCATTTCCTGGTTTTAATGGAGAAGGTCTCCGGGTCCATACATGGGTCAAAATGAGACTTTATCTCTGCAATGTCCTCTGCAGCTTTTGAGGACAGAAGAGAGCGTAAAGAGATGTTGGAGGAGGGGTATCTTTCACTCAAAATTGAATTGCCAATTTTTCACACAGTATGTCTCTACCTTTTTCAGTGAGGTTTCTCCTGTACATCATTGTTTGACCTTTGACCATCAGCTAAGCTCAGAGAGCGCCATAGCATCTCACCCAATGAACGAAACACACATGGAGGAGAAAACCATTGCAAATTACATTTCTTACAATCATTCCTGGTTGAACGGAACAAATACACCACCCTGTTTCTCCCATCCCAATGGTCATATGATGGACTTTCTGCATCTGAACCAAGGGGCAAGGCTTGGATATTTACGATGAGGCCAACACGGAAGCTTATGAATGGCCAGAGTGGCGCTGTTTTACCCTGCGCCGACCTGAAGTGTCAGAAAGAATTTATTTTAGCGCAAGTGAATGGGTTTTTGACAAACTTTAGACTAGATTTTCTTACCGTAATAAAAATTGTCATAAATTCTATATGCTTCCAGTCGCTAGTTTAAAGTCTCCTTTCAATCATCATGATATGCGTTTTGCTAAATTATGGTCCCATTTATTCTAAAATTGACGATAAAGTAGGCTATGCTCCAGGAGGGGCGGGATGATTTGATTGACAACCTACACAACCAATAGCATTCATTCCCCGCCCCCGCTCTTGATTGACAAGCTACCCAACCAATAGCATTTTTGGGGGTGTTTTCCGGTTCGCTGGTCACGTGTCTGGTCTCAACCAATAGCGTTTGAGTTCCGGCGTGGCCAACTGTATATATTAACGATGGAGGAATGCATGGTCCTGAACTATCGGCTTCATTTTCGTTCTGTAGAAAGCAGGGGAGTGGCATTGTCCATTCTTTTTTACAGTCTATGATCTGAACCAGTGTTTCTAACTAATCATCAGTAATGCCATTAAATGATTACATAGAATACAAAATTATGTTACTCAAGTAGGTCCTGTGCATAACTTTGGTCCTGGTTTTCCAGAAGGTGGCATACCCATTTCCTGTTCCGGTTCATTTTCACATTGCTTCATTTTATTGGCTCTGTAGCAGATTTGATCGGGAAAGACCAGTGGCGTACCCACCATAGAGGCAGGGCAGGCGGCCGCCTGCCCAACTAAGATCTCGCCACCCCTAGAAAATAAAGTAAAAGACCGTCGGGCCATTAACCCGCCTCCGTGCTCGTCCATTCACGCGGGCAGGCAGCCAATCACTACCGTTCAGCAGAGCGACCCTCGCCTATAGTGATGCAAATGTATGCCTTTGTCTTCATGGGGTGCCAGGAGTGCCAGGAGTGGGGGTCTGGGCCAGTGGGCCATCACCTGTACTCACCTGGCATAAAAAGTACACACAGAAGTAGGCCTACAATGACAAACTCGCCTAAATAGTCTGTGTCTCCTAGCGTTTGAGAGAGATTTAACTGAAGGTCTGAACTACGATTCAGATATAGATATTTTCAAGTGCAGCAAGCCCCGTCGTCTCATGTTTTGAGACATCACTACATGCTTGAACACTATTTGATGTTGCTATTATTGTTGCTGCTGTAATCGCAATGTTGAAATGAGTCAATAATTTGTGCAGAACATCATGTTCGCCTTTTCTGTAATGCTGTTTTTTTAAGAATAAAAATACATACATTGAATATACACTTATTATTGTTTTTATTAACGTTTTTCAGTTTTGTAGTCAGTGTAGTGTTGTTGTTAACTTGTTCCCCCGAGATTTTCCCCGAGTACCCCCCCCCCCTATTCGGAGGGGGGGGATCTCGCCTGCCCTAAATGTAATTCCTGGGAACGCCACTGGGAAAGACACATAACGGTGTCAACGGTTTCCCATTCAAATCTGTTGCTGAGCCAATCAAATGAAGCTGAACTGGAACAGGAAATGGGTATGCCACCTTCTAGAAACCTACTGTTATGCATGGAGCCTATTGACTGGCCATTGTGGCCAACTCTGCAAAAAATATGACATGAATTGTGTTATTAGATTTGTTTGTTTATTATCTGTAAAAGTAGCTTAATAAAAACACATTATTTTATCAGATTTGTTATCAAATTTTTTAGCCCTCACTACTACTGACGTTACTAGTGCACGTCAATGGATGTCAAATGCACAATGCAGTGTTGTCAGAGAAAATCTATTTTGGGAAAATTTCAGAAGTTGCTAAATTAATAATAAAAATAATAATCTCAGGTGCTGTTTGAAAAGTTTTTTTTTTGTTGCTATTATATAGTTTAAAAATTGTGATGACAACATGTCAACAAGTTATTGAATGTCTTGCCCCTTACCCAGACAAAGACAGAACGAAATGCATTGGCACCTGTGCGGTGAGCCTGTAGATGGGCTATTTTCGGGCGTGCGACACCGTCAGAAGACGAAGCATAAATTAGGCTTAAGTGAGCGTGGGTCGCCTTGCATGACTCAGGGCAGAGGCGTGCACATAAATAAAACACAGTACCATACCGTGGCATTATGTAGGTCAGCCCAGCTCTCCAACCAGCGTCCCATCCTCGTCACTGTGGCGCCTGCTACTCCCTGTCACCCAATGACCTGAATGGAGGACATGTGTGACAGTGAGACGCTGATCAGACATACACACATTATTCAACGCAGAAATACATACATACATACATACACACACACACACACACGCACACGCACCCAGTATGCAGTGCACGCACACACATGCGGGCGATGGTCATGACTCATGCACACACACACACACACACACACACACACACACACACGCACACACACGCACACACGCACACACACACACACACACACACACACCCCTAAGTGAGGAGTGCATAATAGAGGCAGCATCATGTGTCACACTGAGTGTCAAGAAACACCAAAGCAATTAAGTTATGACAGTTATCTTAGTTTTTCTGTAGATCTAAATATCAATCTTTTTGTGCAGTTTCGCCCATTATTTACAATACACTACAACACAGTGAAAGGAAAATAGTCAAAGAACAACTATAAACAAAGCAAGTTAGCAGCCAGGATGCGTTACCCAACCTGGCCTCTGGATGGCAGTGTCAGGCTACAGTATCCATTAGTCTGCCTGTGCTCTCATTAGTGAGGTCTACCAGGCCCCCTCCAATACGTCTCATAAATGTCAACACCAATACAGCAGGGGACAGCGGGCCTGGACATAACAAACACAGACGCCATGAAAGTCCACTCTGTCTGTCAAATCAATCATCCAGACTTTAGCCACAAGCAGCATGTTCACACCTCACATGGCAATTACCTGCAAGTTGGCGTTCAGTTACTCTAAGCACACAGAGAATAAATACGTAAGGGTGGTGAGGAACTATTTTAATATGCATGTACGGAAGAATCTGCAACATATGCATATATACTAGCTTTAGTATAGGCCTTTTTTTATGTCATGTGTGTGTGTGTATCTCTTGAAGTGTGTTATTCTCACCTTGCTCTGGTCAATGACTTCCTTTCTCCTCTCTCTCTCTCTCTCTCTCTCTCTCTCTCTCTCTCTCTCTCTCTCATTATCAGGCCGCGTGCTGCTTGCGCCCTTTTTCCATTCCCTTCCAATCGGGCCACAGGAGCAGGTGGAAGGGAGATAACTTGCGCTGTGCTTTGTTTTCTCCCTGACACTGTCATTAATCATTGCCCAAGCCACACTTCAACATATAATAATAAGGACTGGCTGCTGTGTGGGGGCTGCCGCCCAATTGCCTTTCATTGCGTGGACGCCAAATTGGAGGTGAACGGCCATAGCCAGAGACTACTCCCATGTCCCCAGACTGTCTCATCATTTAGGTATTTATCCATCTCAGTCTCGTCTGTGGAGCTTCTCCCTGCCATCCCAAGAGGCCTGAGATTGTTAGGGGGAGGATCAGATTTGTTGCTCAGGCTTTTTTGCTTTGATTGTGTGCCTATAAGTTAGGGATTAGAAGCAAATTTCCCACAGGGCAGTGCAGGATTTGCCGGTGTTTAACTGTTTAACCTGTCTTAGTCTTGTGTGGCAAAGGGGGCGTGGGTGGTTATGGTGGGAGGGAGAGGAAAAGAGAGGAGAGGGAGGCAGGGTGGTCAACAGGCCCACAGAGACCCAGGAGGGCTAAGCTAAAGCTGGGCTGGTGTCGATAAGACAGGCTGCCTTATCCCTCCCATCTCCAGTACAGTTGTTAGAGTACCACTGTGTGTGTGTGTGTGTGTGTGTGTGTGTGTGTGTGTGTGCGTGTGTGTGTGCGTGTGTGCGTGTGTGTGTGTGTGTGTGTGTGTGTGTGTGTGAAAGGGAGAGAATGAAAGAGAGAGAGAGAGAGAGAGAGAGAGAGAGAGAGAGAGAGAGAGTGTGTGTGAGAGTGTGAGAGAGAGAGAGAGAGAGTGAGAGGAGGGAGGTAGCGTCTGTGTCTATGCGAGTAACTTCCCCCAATAACCACAGAGTAATAAATCAGAATGATATTGGTTTTCCCTCAGTTACAACACTTCCTTTTGCCTACAATAGGCAAGTGGTGAAAATATATCCACAGAATATTTTGCATTTAGGCCAGGTAGTTATCAATTATAATAGGGCCACAGATATTTATAGAAGCTTCTTCTCGGTACCTTAAGGACCAGCTATAGATATAAAATATTCTACATGTGAAATGCTCACATGCACACCTAGATAATCCCAGTGAGTTCATTATATATGTACCATATCATTTATGCGTTTATGTTAAACAAAAACTTTAGAATTAGCATTCACTTCTACTCAGAATTTGAAATTATCCCTATAGTCTGAAACAATGTTATTAAAAATGACAAAATGTGACATCCCTAAATCCTGAGTAGGATTAGCAAAAGCTCTAGGTGGAAGAAACAGTCTATAGAGGAGACAATTAACATGACCAGGTTGAAGGTTGTGAACCAGCTAAAAGTAGCTTATCGGGCAGGTTAGGGCTAGAGCTGGGTCTGGGTCTGGGGTCTGGGCTATAGACACCCTTTGTTGGCTATGTTCCGGAATGAACAGGGGCACAGAACAGCAGGAGGATCCCTGTCCTGTCAAACACAATCCAGGCGGATTACAGAGATCTGAGGGGAATTTAGGAGCCCAGAGTCTGAAGGTGTGTTTTTTGGGCCCTGCCACCTCCAGCACTACAAACAAGGACTAAATCCTAAGGTGTGCTTGGCTGGCTGGCAGGAAAGAGAGAGAAAGAGAGCGACTGGGGGCGGGTAGGGAGAGGGGTGATGGTGGGCTTTGATCTCAATCCATACTACGCCTCCTCACCTATTTTGCTTATTGCTCAAGAGCATTACTAAGTGTTGTTAGACAGGCACAAGTCAGATACACACAGATGTGAGGATTGGATGGACATTGTTGCTGTGATCCTCCACTCTTGAGTTCTGATCCTATGGGTTTGTTTGTTTGGTGTCAGGATCATGCCTGCAGAAAGGTAAATAGATCTAGAATTATTATTAATGAATGATGACTGGAAAGAAAAAGGCCCAGAGGCTTCATACAGTACATTCATATTAGTACAGTAGGTGCGCTGTAATCGCTGCAAACATTATAAATCAGTACAGTATGTTATTTTATATAGCATACTGTTTAGACAGATGTTAGGTTTGATATTTACCTGGTGTCTTAGTTACTTTGTAGCACTTCATTGTTTTCTTTGCACTCTGTTTACTTGACCATTTACCCTGTCATTTGTTGACTAGGGGTATTTAATCAGATCAGATGTAAGATGTAAGTCAGATAAGATTGCTAAATGCTTAAATTGTAAATAGTAAAAAGAAGAAAAAACTGAATATATTGTTCAGCATCATGTTAGCAGCTTTGACTTATTACATCAGCACACTGTCTCCTGCAGGCAAATGGTCTGGTTTTGCACTTTGAATCTCTATCTGTACTTATCACTTCTATATCACTCTGACATGCTTTAGATAGTAAAGAGCCTCTGTCTCCTTCGGTGCTGTAGAAATATACTGCAAAACCGTATCGATCTTTAATTAAAGAAGCTCTTAACCTTGGCTAGGCGGAGGACCCCCAGGCCAGGGAGTTAATTAATGTACTAATAGTCATAATATTTGTGCTGTGCACGGGGAGGTACATAAAAGATTATCTATTGTACGAGTAGTTTATCAGCCCAATGATGCTGAAGCCCCGTGCTGTGCGTATATCAATATTATGGGCAAAAATCTGCAATACAGACAGAAGAAGTCAGTCTTTTAATATCTCCTTGGGTCCATCAGCAGTTTAGCGAGGCCCCTCTTTACCTCTAGGGATTCCCCCGCGGCGCTGATCGTACATTGGCGGTGTCAATAGGCCCTCACCAACGCTAATGCCGAGCTACCTTGACGACACAGTGGCCATAAGCCCTTTAAAAGATCCACTTCTCCTCTAGATGAGCGAGGGGTCCCACTTTGCCTTTTACCCCATGTAAATGCTCCCAGGGAAGGAATTTTATCCCAGGATCAAAACCTCATACCACTGACCTTTCAGCTGCATGCGCCCATCGTCCACCAACCAGCAGACGGACTCATAAACAGGTTCCGCTGAGATGAGGAGAGGAAAGGAGAGGGGGATGCCGAAAGACAGAGACAGAGAGAGAAAGAGAAAGAGAAAGAGAGAGAGAGAGAGAGAGAGAGAGAGAGAGAGAGAGAGAAAACAGGTTCCGCTGAGATGAGGAGAGGAAAGGAGAAGGGGATGCCGAAAGACAGAGACAGAGAGAGAAAGAGAGAGAGAGAGAGAGAGAGAGAGAGAGAGAGAGAGAGAGATGGGCGGAGGACCGGGACCCACTGTGATATCAGCCTTTATAGGTTTATTGATTTCCTCTCAGGATGCAACTATTAACATTGAGCTGCTGTGGTGCTTTCTGCAGGTAAAAGACAGCAGCTCACACCCCCGGCCCTGTGGTGGATGGTATGGTATGGAGTGGGGGAGTCGGTGGGGGTGGAGGGTTAAAGCGGGGTGGGGGGGGGGCTAGGCGGCATGCTTTTATAATTAAGGTCAGCTGGGATGCATTACAGCATTTGGAGGTGTTAAAATGGGCCCTCCTCAGAGAGCATGTTGGCATTGCCCACGCTCGTAAATTAGCCACACTCCCCACTGATGCAAGGGGGAGGAGGGGGAGGATTAGGGGTGGCGGGGATGTAAGGATGAGATAGGATTTGATTGTAGTGAGTGTTTTATTTTTATTTTATTCTTTCTTTTTTTTTTTATATAATTATTGATTTGAACGGTCTATGATGTGGAACCATGTGGAACATGCAGCACTTTTAACTGCTAACAACCAAATGGGTACAGTTGTAGTCTGGTGATGTCTTGTATGCCCCCTACAGGACAAAATTAACACTGGATTCAGGTGTTTTTTTAAGATAAATGTAAAATAATGGTCATGGTATCAACAACACAAATTCTATGGAATTGAGTGAGTGTGTGTGTGTGTGTGTGTGTGTGTGTGTGTGTGTGTGTGTGTGTGTGTGTGTGTGTGTGTGTGTGTGTGTGTGTGTGTGGGAGAGAATGAAAGAGAGAGAGAGAGAGAGAGACTTACGCAATGAGCAGGTAAGTCAACAGGTGCTCTCACAGACAGGGCAGAGGTGTGCGTGATCTCTCTTTGGACTTAAACTGGCTCCAATGAGGCGAACGAAACAAAGCCTGGGCCCTTCATGTTCACAATGGAGACACTGTCAGCAAGGACAGAGGAGGGGAGGGGGAACAAACAGAACACAAGGGCTTCACAAACAACCTGTCACAAGGCATTCAGCAGGACAGGTCTGACTGGGACACCCAGCTCACAGCCAGCATCAGGGGTGAGGTCAGGGTCAACTCTCTGTTGCATTGTGGGAGAAGACAAACAGAAAGGGAGTGAGAAAGGCAGAGAGTATGAGAGAAAAAGAGAGGGGGGTGAGGTTGGTTACATGGGACCTTCACACAGTGACAACGTCATGTAAGATCTAGGATTATTACGTTGGGTCAGGTTTAAGAACAAAAAGGAATGGTTAGGGGATATGAGCTAAATTATTGAACAGTTGCCTTAGGTTGAGCGAAGACAAAGGTCAGAGGAAGCAATGACACAAAGGTGGATTTAATGACACTTGAAATACCTATCAACAATTGATTGAAATACTGAAGGTGTAGCAAATAAACGCGTTTACTTCATGAACTTGGTAGTCTTTACTAGTAATAATTCAAAATAGTTAGCCTCAAACACAAGTTCAACTCTTCTTTTCTATGACACCATCATTATTGTCATTTTGATTGTGTTGTATTGATTTCAGTCATGAGTGGGGCCAGTTGTTAATTATGGCCTATTTTGACAGATTGTAGATACCCAGTCATCACTCTGACCCCATGAGACAAAACGTAACACCGAAAACCTCTCAAAGACCGAGGGTAATCAGAGCTTGTGTCACTGACCATTGTTTGTGCATGTTAACGTTAACTGGCCTTATTTGTCTTGGATTTTCAATAGACATTATCAACAGTGTCAAATGATGAGCAAATATCGAAGACAATATGGATGCAGAAATCCATATGTAGCCTAAAACCTGATTTTACTAAGGCTGTTGTTAGTCTTTCAGATTCTACCCTGAACATTATTTTTTATATATATATATATATATATATATATATATATATATATATATATATATATATATATATATAAAGCCCTTGCCAAGAAATAATTCAAGTGTCAATGGCATTCAGTGATAGTGTTGAAAAACTGTAAAAGACAGATATATCGAGAGTGCTGATACACAAAATGTACTTACTGTACTGCTTGTTGCATCCTTGCCTTCCTGCATCAAGTGGACTATATTTGCATCGCATTTCAGATTTGCCACATAAAACCTGAATGTGAACCTCTACTTGGGTGAAATGGAATGAAATCTGTTGAACATTGCTGAACTGTCACACAAAAAATATAGTAATAGGCTCCAAGCTGCCACCAGTGTTCACAGGTGTTTTTTTACACCAGTATTTATTTGACCATTATGTTAAATTGTCCCCATAAAGCCACACTTGGCAGCGCCATCCTCTGAATCTCTTTGCGAGCCACTTAAGTGTACCGCTGGGGCTTAGTGTATTGCATGGACCCAATATGGACGCTTTAAACGGAATAAATAAAGCCAGTTTAGTCATGCTCTGCCCCCTTTTTGGCTAAGCAATGTTAAAGAAACAGCCCTCAGACTTTGTAGGATTTCATGCATGCTGTTGGCAGTGCTATAAACCTGTGTCGTATGGTACCTCTGGGGCATGTTTATGTTTTATATAGCAGCTTGTTTACTTCTATTTTGAATTCTTACCCTCACACTATTAAAATGGATATTGATTACATTTATCTCTGCAAGGGAAGGTTTTTAATCTTTCTAAGAAGCACACTTGGTACCACAGATGAAGCAATTGAGTTCTATGCATAATCATACCATTACCATATCTTTAACTTATTTCATTCAACATAACTCACGGATACAATCCTCAGTCAATGTGTGCACATAAACCAAGCAATCTATTCTAAGTGTAAGAAATAAAAATGGCTGACAAAAAAAATAATGATTACCCTCCATGAGTTGTCATCCGATACATGAGTTTTTCAGGACCTCTCTGTAATTCAGTAATTCAGATCTGGAGGCCACAGGCAGAGTAAGAGGGTAGGCAGCCGTAAAACCAAGGGGCCAGGCTCCGTTAAGACCACCTCTATTCAGGGTGCTAGAGCCACTGGATGCTAAGTGGCAGCCGGAAAATCACAGCTGCGGGATCAAGCACGCTGCATTAGGAGTATAGGGTCCAGCCCCAGAGCAGAGTACGCTGCATTACTAGTATAGGGTCCAGGGCCAGAGCAGGGTATGTTGCATAGGGTCCAACTTTAGAGCAGGGTATATTGTATTAGGGGTATGGGTCCAGCCCCAGAGCAGGGTATATTGTATTAGGGGTATATGGGGTCCAGCCCCAGAGCAGGGTACATTGTATTAGGGGTATGGGTCCAGCCCCAGAGCAGGGTACATTGTATTAGGGGTATGGGTCCAGCCCCAGAGCAGGATACATTGTATTAGGGGTATTGGTCCAGCCCCAGAGCAGGGTACATTGTATTAGGGGTATGGGGTCCAGCCCCAGATCAGGGTACGTTGCAGCATGAATACACAGAACACAGGCAGGTGAATCTCTCCCTCATAGACTGCCGAGTGTACTGATATGGTTACGCCTTTAGTAACTCTGTTGAAACCAAAGGGGATAGGAGCCTCTTTAAGCTGTAGACAGGTGTTGGCCTAGTAAAAAAAGGGGAAAAAAGAAGTCCTTTAGGCATGCAGTAGGGAATTTGTATGAGAATTGTTCATAAAGAACACGTCATCAAAATGGAATTGTAACATATTTTAGGTGACTCTAGTGGATAGATAATTTTTATCTTTTGAATACAAAGTTATTAGAACAGGCATCATAAATTGTTGTAGGACTTATCATTGAATTTTGGTGTCCTAAAGTCATTCCTTAAGTGTCCTTCCTTAAAAATAAAAAAAAGGATGCGGCTACATCTCGGGGGCAAAGAATATGTTTTATGTTAAGGAAGTTATGGATTTTTATTCATGGTTTATGGTTTTGATTATGATGCTTTGTGATGAGGATTAACTTGTCATCCTGCAGATCTCCTGTTCCCATTAGTGGTAAAAAATCAAAACCATCACACCTAAAATAAACATTTAAAATGAGTTATTCTTTTGCTGGGTACTATGTACAGAGTCCTTCATAATACCTCTTTGGCAAGATGCTCACCATGCATTTTCCCTGAATTTCAAAGACAGGACTTTTTTCTATAACAATTTACACTCCTACATTATACTCTTCTTGCAGATATGGTGTCAGCCCCTCCTCCTTGAACTTTGCCCTTTGAGAATGAGGCGAAAGTGTGTTCCCTGATTAACGGGCTGGCTATGGCTCCAGCTTCAGCACCCTGTCCTCCTGGAGCGAGGTGACACTCTCCTTAGACTCTTTTATGGAAATTATCTACAAAACACAGCCAATTAGACCTGTGTTATTTAGAACTACTCAGCTTTTCACCATGAATAAAAACAGCCCCAGATAAGACCTGTACACCCAGACACTGCAGCAAATTAATGTGAAGTTGGTGGCCTGCCAAGGAGCTAGTGTAGCCTGTATGGAATTGGGGACGTTAAGAGCAAGAAAGCTTTCTTCTCTTTATGCTGTAAAAGAGAGTTGAACACAATGGCAAAGATTCAGTTTAGAAATAACTTTCTGAAAATGATATAGTTATATAATTGAAGGATTAAAAGACACAGAACATTTAATGTTACGTAGTGTACTTGGGATTAGACAAAGAGGTGAAAGATTCATGGCAAATGCAACAAACTTTAAAAATGTTTTAGGAGCTTGTTTGCAGTATTGCAAACAGACTTTCCCAGGTTCTCCACCTTTTATTCCGAATGTGTAAACGGGAATTAAGCATCTGTATAACGTCTTTTCAGTTGACCAGCCAAAGATATGGGTCTTAGCCTGATACGCTGTCTTAATTTTCCCTTTCTCAGGTCAGTGCAGAGAGCGACGGCATTAGGGTGAGGAGGAGGTTCCTTACTCTATGAGGAAGAATACGCAGTGGAAGTTGCAAAGGGCAGAGTCTCTAGGAAATCTACTCTCTCTTTGAAAAAATGTCACGGGAGAGATAGGAGATTGGCACCACAAAGAGCCCAAAATAGCACAGGCTGCTACGCGTTGTCAGACGAGATTTGGGCTGAGACACTGACTTTTGTTCTGCAAAGTGTCGGCCCCTGAAAGGGAGATGGGAGGTGTAAAAATTGCGATTTTTCCTCTTCCCCTGGTTATGCGCAATACACTGCCCCTCCAACACACACACACACACACCCCTCCCCTCTCTAACCCTCCACCCCTCAACCCCGATAATGCATGCTGCTGGGACAGAGGCTCGTAATGTCACAATTATTCCTTGTCTACAAAAGAATGAACCATACTCAGGATTGGGGTGGGGTTTGCAAGAGGGCAAATGTGTGTAATTCTTCTTCTTTTTTTGCCCACAAGTGGAGTGAAGCATTGCTCGCCGAAAAACCAAATGATCAAATAAAAAAAATTGCCAACTCAGTTATTTTCGGCTAGCAACGCCGTCGAATAAAAAAAAGTATATATTGGACTTGAGTGGCATCAGCGGTCACAGGCGGGCATTCATCAAAGGTGTAGGGCCCAGTCAGAAGATTAGGGCTGGTCCCTGGAGTCCTCTGCATTCCCAGAACTCCCAGCGTACCCACATTCAGCATTCCTTCATTCTGCCTTCACCACAATAACAAAGGGCCTCATATATTTAATGCAGGTTTGCCCCTTGGGCCACATAATAGGATTAGGAATAATTTCTACAAATTTAGAAAAACAAATCACATGGCAGGGCTTAGAGTTTGCTAATAATTTCTCCATAGCTGATAGATCAAAGTGAGGCACTGGGACTCCCGAGCCAGGCAGTAGGTTGACCCTGGTCAGGCATTTTTAATGAAAGGGTTAATCTTCTCAAAGGTGACTATTCAGGAGCAAGCGGTGTGACCAAATGAAGAATTCAGGTCTAGGATAAGAAGGAGAATAGTTGGTCTTGAGGGTGCTGCTGGGCGACAGTGAGGAAGCCCTGAGCTGAAACTGTGTGATGCTGTATCTCAGCCCATCTAAAGGGCTGACCAGGACAACCCCCCCCCCCACATCCACTGCTAAAAGAAAGAGAAGGGTGGGAAAGGGGGAGATGCTGTTTGAAGAACCTATGGCATATAGGCCCAAGGCTATTTCATGGATGACAACATACAAACCTGCACTATTGGCTCTGATGCCCCATGAAAAAAAACTAAAATAAAAAGCACACAGAAGGCGCGCGCACACACACTCACACACACAGACAGAGAGGCGCAAACATACACACACACGTTTGCAAATAAGCACGCATGCCCTCATGCTCACACACTCATTGTTTTCTCATTTTCTCATTAGGCCAAGTATTTTCTCCTAAAAGTACCTGAAGGTACTTTGAAATCTGGCTGTCTGGCAGAAACTTTGTCGTCAAGCACCTCTTATGCCATCTCACACACACACACACACACACACACATGCCCTCTTGTGAGTAATTAGGCTTGACTACCTTCCAAAATGAGAGAGGGAGAGAAAGAAAGACAGAGAGAAAGGAGGGTAAAAAAGATGCTTTTATAAATGTATTAGCCTTGACTTGTTAAGCAGGTTTAGAAATCTCATCATGACAGCGGCGAAATGGGCCTCTTAGTAATTAGGAACAAATGAAATTGCTTATCACTTAGCGAGTTACTGCGCCAGCCATTTGGCTGCATTCAGAGGGATTAATCAGAAGGCTATTGACATTACATTGTTCCACAATTATCATTCATACGTTTTATGGTAATTGGACGTTTCTCACTGAGGAATTAAGGTGCCCATGGAATTCCAGACAAAATGAACATGCCCAAATACAAACATTAATCAAATTCCTGAAATAATGTGATGATATTTCAGCTGGCGGTAATCTTGCAACCGAGTGTTCAAATGAAACATTTAGAAAATGAGGATATCAGTCTTTCCTTTGTGAAGAATTATAAAGCCGTGTTGATCATTAGTTTATTAGGATGATGGTTATTCATATGATTTTGAAGATATAGGCTAATCAATCCCACCCCCACCCTCCTCCCTACATTCATCACAAATTAAAGTGCAAATGAATGGCAAGTTTATATTGTCAAATTATTTTTAAATTGGAATTATGATGTGTGAATCAGATTTATTATACCTAGCTTCTACAACTATTGCTTTGCAAGTAAATGATCTCCAAAGCCTCCATTAGACTGGGGAATAAGCTTAGCTGTAATGTTGCATCGACCATCACCACAGGCTACATATACTCAGTCTTGAACACAATCAAAACCGGTACACATTGCTCTTCACCTGTGTCCTCATGCCAGTACCTCTCCAACAGCTCCTTACATGTGAAAATTACCTGTCTCGTATCCAAACGGCCTGAGGAGGGTCGATAAAGCAGGACTTTACCTAATGCCTCCATAAATGAGTTAGGCAAACTCCAACAGGATGTAATTGCATCTAATATATTTACGCAGGATCGATTTTCCCTCCACCCCGCCCGCCTGCCACACAGCAACAAGCTGCTGTCAGTTCACCCGGGTTCATAGTGAATCCTCCTCCGTCCATACTGTCCTCCTCGCATGGAGCACCAAGGCTCCAGCCTCAGAGGCCCTGCAAAGTATTGGAGTGCAAGCTTAATGAGGTAATTAGTCAAAGGCCATGACGATCCTGGGAGGCTAATACCTGTGACCTCTTGATCCTGAGTTCCTGACACATGTCTCTGGAGATAGTACAGGAAGGCCCCGCTCCAGGGTCAGCTAATTTTCACCAGTTCTCCTACAATGTGTGATAAAGCGTTGAAAGACGTGAAAGCATGCATGGGATTCTGGCTAAGCTAACCTACCACCACAACCAGTTGACACTTCACTTTTCTTTCTTTTTGCGGCATGGCTCTGTAGTAGTAATCCATAAGAGGGTCTCTGTGTGTGTGTGTGTGTGTGTGTGTGTGTGTGTGTGTGTGTGTGTGTGTGTGTGTGTGTGTGTGTGTGTGTGTGTGTGTGTGTGTGTGTGTGTGTGTGTGTGTGTATGTGTGTGTGTGTGTGTGTGTGTGTGTGTGTGTGTGTGTGTGTGTGTTTGTCCGGTGTGTTTGTCTCACAAACCGCTTGATCGATCAGCACCAGATTTCATTCACACTGCCAGTATAGGCCAAAGAAGTACCACCGCACATTAGTTTTATGTTTCATAGTTCTTTGAAATGATTCACTTTAATTCTATGTAGCCAGTGTAGGTTGGATCGGGCTGAAACTTTGCCCAAATTTGGAGTCATACATCATAGGTACGTCATAGATACGTCATAGATACGTCATAGATACGTCATAGATACGTCATAGATACAACACATCAAAGGGTGGCCAAATTAATCCGTGATCCACACAGGAGCCACGCCGTTTCCATGCGGATCTCGAGATCCACATTATCAGATTTCTGTTTTTTTTTTTTTTTTGCTCCATGGTGAATTAATGAACTTACCCCCAACCACACACAACTCTCTCTCTCTCTCCTGAGGATGGAAAGAAAAACCCTAACAAACTTAAAGTACTTCACCTGTTTACTTAGAGAAAGAAGTTTGGGAGAATTGACAAAGGCGGCGAAAAAGCACAAAAAAGGGATGAGAAACACAAAGCAGGTTGATTTTTGTGTGCCCCCCCCCCCCAAAAAAAGAAAAAAAGATCCCTCCCTTTCCTTTTTATCAGGTTACCGTGACTGGAGGCTTCATTAATCACTGCCTCGACAGCCTCTGCCAGGGGGAGCTAACTGCATTTGGCCCAATTAGGAGCCGTAGAGACAATAGGAACAGCACAAGTTGTGCCTCCATGCCAGGAGCTGAGCGCTGCCTCCCTGTCATTACCTACAGAAAAGGGAAAAATTAACCCCTACCAGCTTCCCGGCTCTCTTCCATTGATCCGAGGCTTTTGTGGTGTCCCCGGAGCGTGGCAGACAATTACAGATATTATTACATCTCCATTGATTTTTTTTTAAGGGAGCGGAGTGTCTCCAAGCAATTAAAAAAATTACAGTTCGGAAGTGGGCCAATTAAAAAAGCCCCTGGCCCTGGAGGGAGGAAGAGGTGGTGGTGGGGTTTAAGGGTGGGGTGGGGTGGGGTGCGGTGGTGGTGACTGTCAGAATGTTACACTGTTCTCTTTTGGCAGTTCATGTTTCTTTTCTTTTTTTTTACAGACCTAGCTTTCAAAGCATGCACATTCACGTGCTCATGCGTATTCATGCACATGTATGCACACTTACGGTATACGCATGCATAAAATGCATGCGCACAGATACAAACAGGGGGTGCGTGCATGCGCGCACACACAAGCGCACAGCTGTAGTTTATCCAATCAATGAGTCACCCTTTAGAAACAGAAGGTACTACAGTATTTGTACTGAATACATTTAGATTAATAAAATGTAACATTCCCCATCAAAGCAAAATGCATATTGGATATTTGATATGTATTATCGTTAACATTTATTTGTAGGCAAGAACCCTGCACCTGCAGCATCACATCCTACAGGCACGTATTTATCAACTAATGAATTTTCCCATTAGATTCTAAACTTGGAGAACTCTGGGTTGGGGATTGTATTTCTGTCCTCACTTATAATTGACTTTTCCCTTGGTTCTATGAATGTCTGTCCATTCAGCTGGTTTATAATTAGCCATATTCAGTCTTTTCTGAACAATACTGTTCAACTGTCATACCTGTGGGTATTTGTAGTTCAGGCTCCTATTACCCATAGAACCAAACACAGGCAACACATGCATTCATGAGTTGAGGCATTTTGTTCCAAAAATGTGTTTTGCTAAATTAGACCTGCTGGTGGCGCTATAAAGGCCAATGTGAATGTGAAAAGGGGGGCATTTCTTCCTCGGCCTAGTGGGAATCTGCATACAAACTTTCACGGAAATTGCACATTGCATTCATGTTTTGAGGCATTTTGTTTAAAACTGACCAATCCTGCAAACTTTGGAAGCCACTGTAAGCCAAATAGGATGGAATATGAAATATCGGACAGATCCATCAGAATCACATGACTATGGAGATACTGTGTACCAATATGCGTGATTTTTGGACAGAATCTGAATGAATAATATCCAAAAATGTATTGTACATAAGTCGGCCTCCTGGTGGCGCTGTAAATGGCAGATGTGAAAAATGCAGTGCAGATGTTTTTCCTTGGTCTCTAGGGAGTGTGCGTGCAAAGTTTCACGCAGATCGGTGCAGTTATAGTTAAAAATGCAAATCGGCGTGTTATAGCGCCACCATGAGGCTGATTTGAAACATGTCAAGTGGCATTTCTTCCTCGGCCTAGTGAGAATGTGTGTGTGCACGTTTATGGAAATGGCAAGCTGCGTTCATGATTTGAGGCAGTTTGTTCAAAACGGACCAATCCTGGAAACTTTGGAAGCCAACCTTAGCCAATGAGGATGGAATATGGGAAATCGGACAGATCAGGGTTGATCACATGACTATAGAGATACTGTGTACCGATTTGCATGACGTTTGGTTGAAAACTGTAGGAGTAATGGGGAAAAAGAGGTTTTGCACAAATCGGCCTCCTGGTGGCGCTATAAATGGCCCATGTGAAAAATGTGGGGCAGAGGTTCTGATTGGCATCCAGGGAGTGGGTGTGCACAGTTTCGCAGCGACCGGGTCAACGGTGCCGGAGATTAGCTGGTAACACACAGACAGGACACACGCACGCACACACACACGGACGGACGGACGGACGGACGGAGGGTAAAACATACTCTCTCGCCATGCCTTCGGCCTGGCGGAGACAATAAATTGATTGTCTTTGCATTATTATGGTGCATATGTCTATACTCCTTGTACACGGTTATCTATTTTTTGGGTGTGCAGATTTTCCTTTTTGCTACCATAAAAAGAAAAAATCTCCAGTGAGGGCCAGACAAACGATCCTCACAATGTTGATTTGTCAAACTCTGCTATACTTATGGGGATAAACTATACTATAGTTCTCACAAATATAGGAAGACCTGCGCACTCACACACGCACACGCACACACACACACACACACACACACACACACACACACACACACACACACACACACACACACACACACATACAGTACTGTACACACTTCCTCTAACTCTCATCTCTTTCACTCAGACCTTGGAGTTGCTTTCCCCCTAAGGAGCGCATTGGCCTTTACCATGGTCATCTGAGCAGGCTTCCTGAAACAACAGAGGAAGAGGTGCTAATTGGAGCTCTGGGTAGATGGAGAGGACTGGCAGCAGACAGATAAGAGATCAATGTGACATGAATAAAGTCCTCAAGCCTTCCCAAGCCCCATTGTTTCCTTATACTGTAATCAGATATAGGCAGTGCTGCAACATTGTGCGAGGGGCTTCCCTCAAACACACACACACACACACACACACACACACACACACACACACACACACACACACACACACACACACACACACACACACACACACACACACACACACACACACACACACACTGTAAGAACATCCATGCTCTCTTGATCCTGCTGTTCACGCACGCACACGCACACCCACACACACGCGCGCGCACGCGCGGTCTTGTTTCTGAATAATGTTAAGTTCGGAAGGTGGGATGTGTGATTATTCCAAACAGTTCTTGACTAAAACAAGGTAAACAAGGCCTTTGAATAGGACAGATATGACCACAGAGACACTCAAAAACCCAAACAGAAAAGAAGGGGAAATGTTTAAGTAAACAGCATTTGGTACAGGAGAAATAAGGACAATGAAGCTCTGGTACTGAGCTGCAGTCTCTTTATCACCCGGCACACTGCTGTGTGTGTTTGAAGTGGGGGAATCAGACGCATTTTTTATTTAATCCACGAGGCATTCGAATATGTTTATTTCTCTTGGATTAAAAGCAGTAACAATGGCAGGCAGTTAAAAACAAACATGCCTAAACAAAATGGTGATGAGCCCAAGGTGTATGGCTTACGGGTAAGCTCTCCATACACTGGGGTCTGTTTCATTAGCTGAAATGTATTATTGTTGTTGTTTATCAGCTTCCTGATAATAAAAAAAAAGGAGCTGTGCTTCCTCCGGGATTACAGAGAAAGGTTCTGAGACAGCATGTGAGTGTAATCCACCAAATTCCTTCCCCAACAACAACCTCCGGAAAAGAGGCAAGAAAGGAGTTTTCAACACAGGAACACCATGGCACACATGATTAAAGAGGACTCATTTCAGAATATTATCAAAGAGGCAAAAGTTGTAGAATTGTTCAGTCGAGGTAGCTCAAAAGTTTAGCATTTCCTATACAACGGGTCACCGATAAGGGACTTGGGGTTTGTTGGTCTTTTGTTTTATGATCTTTGTGGGGACCAAAAATCAGACAAGTTAGGGTTACATGAAAAGATTCAGGTTGGGGTTAGGATTATAATTAGGCATATATAGGGGTTACATTTAGGCTTAGGGTATTATGGATTTTTTCTTATAGGGGTCACCTACTGTATTAAAAACGTGTTTCTTGTGGTGTGTTAGTACGCGTGCATGGATGCTGTTATTTTCAAACAGTTGTAGGGGTCACAACGTCTGGTTCTTATAACCTTGCCTTTGTGAAAGTAAGCCTTTACTATCAATCATCATAAAGAAAACTCCTTTTGGCTTGAAATCAGATAAGCTGGAATGGAAGTCCCACTGCTGAACTGCAATTGCAATAACTAGAAGCTCGCCCCCGCTACGCGGGGGCTCGCGTCTAGCCCGCGGCCACGCCCACGTAGCGCCCGCGGCCACTTGGCAACTCATATAAGTGGCGTAGCGTCATGAGGGTCAGTGGGGCCGTGGCTCGGTCAGTGAAGACCCTGTAGTGCGGATGATATGTGGCATAGAGGGGCAGATTGTAAATCCCCAGAGGAAACATCCGTGGGCTACCATTGGTTCAGCGATGTGTGCGGTCGGCCTGCGGCCCCTCCTCCTCCACCAATGTGCAGTATTGAGAGCCCTGACGTCACAACAATTGGAGCGATGGGCACTGCACTGTGGTTGGTTAGGGTACACCTAGGGCCCAGGTAGAACCCAGTTAAAGCCTGCATGGGCAAACCCAGGTAGGAGCCGCCTTGGTCCCACATAAACATGGGTAGTTGGGGCCCACCTAAGGGCCAGGTAGAAGCTACTTATAGCCTGCATGGGCATCGCAGTTGGGAGTGAAGTGGATGCCGCTGACATTGCTGACATGGGGTCCATATGGTTTAGCCCACCTTGAAACCATATGGGAACTACGCTGGCATGCTGGCTGTAATGCAAACGCTGCATCATACCTGCAGTGTGTAGTTTGATGTTGTGTGTGTAGCAGATATACCTGCAGTGTGTAGATCAATATCCATATGAAAGTCAATGCCCAGCAGTTTTTTTTTTTTCCCCAGCAGAGTTTCTAGTGTCTCTGTCTCTCTCTGGAAGAGGTTGCACATGAACTCTGCAGCCGCACTGAGGCGCTCCAACACAAACACTCTGACATTAAGCTGCTTCACACAACAAACATCAGCACGACGCTGCTGTTTGTCCAAAAGACACAATATCTCCTCTCCCACCGACGTCATGTGTTCATGTATCGACAGCCGTACAGACTCCTTTTGACACATTTTACCTCGTTTATCCAGCTCTCACTGACTCATCGGGCTGTTATTTTGCTGCGATCAAGTCAACGATGTGAGAGATTAGCTATCACAGACGGACGGACAGGGGGTGAAACATAGTCTTGCGCCATGCCTTTCGGCCTGGCGGAGACAATAAAAAAAGGAAAGTAAAGGAAATGAGCATTTCTGCAACAAAAGTAGTCAACAAACTATACTATGAAAACATGGGCCACATTGTCAAAGAATGTAAGAAAGAGGCAGTCATGTAGAAAATAGCCGATCTACAAGCTTACAAAGCCTCTCAACGTGAGGCGTTTTGAGCTTGTAGATCGGCTATTTTCACAATATGTACTTGTGGAACGGAGTCAAACAGAATGGGGGGGTCCCCAGATCAAGTACGTTTATTTGGGGGGGGGGGGGGGGGGGCGTGAAAGGGTTGATAAGCACTGCTGTAATCGGAGCGAAATTATCTGAAATTACTACATGACCATAATGCAGCCTAACATGCGTTGCACGGGGCGGTCCTGCCATTACGTTAGTTACTGTAGTTGCTGTGGAGCTACATGGTTCTCCAGAAGACACACACAAACATACACCATCTACAATGGACTAACTGAGCAGCAATATTGACATTCACCACACGAACGTGCATTGTTGACAAAGTGATTGCACAGCCGCTGCAGGCATGACAACCACGTTAGCGTTAGCGACATGGCAGCTATCACAGCGCCCTGTCCGTCGTCGCTGGGACTAACTGTGATGGCTACAGCAGTAACAGCAAGCTGTCTGCGATGCCATTGTCTGGAGACTGCTCTTAGCGTGACACGACCAATGAGAGTGAGCGCTGTAGTTGTTGCTAAGATACGGTGGCGTCTCTGCCCCATAGCTTGTAGATCTCTCACGCATGATTGGCGTAGGCTGCGTTGCCAGGTCTGACTGTTTGTATAAGCGATGTTGGGCTTATTTGGGTGCACTTTTGGGCTCGTTTCCATAGACCACGGCAGCGCTTCTTTCTTTCCCGTGACCGATGTGGCAAAAAAAGTGCAAAACGAACCATCCGGAAGTAAATTGCGAGATGAAATATATAGCACTTTTTGATTATTAGAGAAGGAGACACATGTGAAGGTTGAAAATGAAAGGTAGTAGATTATATATTTTTTCATGAGGGATTTTTGTAGCAAGTTGTGAGAGAATTGGGCCACTCCTGTGGGCGGGGGGCTGATTAGAACCATTGGGGTTTGAAAGGAGACGCTCTCTGTTTGAGTGGAAAGATATCATCATTAGCTGTATAAGGTCTCCATAGGCCTTCTGTGAACTGTCCTCAAATACCATTCAGTCTGATCAAGATGCTTTTCCCAGCCAGGACATCACTCGACCCTGTATGCTCATGGTGGGACCGTGATGAAAAGCACAGGTTTTCCTCATATCTCCCTCCGCTATCCCAGACATGTTATTAATGTCCTCTAATAGTCGGAATTCCAATTTATCAACTGCCGCAGTGAATGTGGAATATGTATCAGAATGATGCAAAGATCAGACGATGATCCCAGATGAACCTGGGCCCGGTCCAGACAGAACAGACATGGCTCTCATTCCAACAGTAGTGGGGGGGGGGGGGGGGGGGGGGGAGGATTGACAGCAATGATTTTGGCAGAGTGAACAGTCAGGTCTCCTCATTCTAAATCAGAATTTTTATTTTTAGGGATTTCAGAAAGGGGAACGTGCCTGGTGGTGCTTCGACCACAGGGTCACGGCGTCCACGGTTCAATTCCAGTCAAGACTCGTGTCCTTCCACCTAATCTCTGCCCTCTGTTTCCAGTCTCTCTACCATCCTGTCAACAGTAAATTAGGTGAAAAAGGACATGATAAAGAAGTGGACTATTTCAGTGTAAAAGTTTGGGGTTTAAATTCATTCAAAATAGTGATACATGGAAAATTACACACACACACACACACACACACACACACACACACACACACACACACACACACACACACACACACACACACACACACACACACACACACACACACACACACACACACACACACACACACACACACACACACACACACACACGGTGCACTGAAACGCCCCCAAAACATGAACATTTTAATGAAATCACGGGCACGCTACATGCCTTTCAGATCCAATTTGGAGGAAAGTGAATGTGGTGAAATGTAAACGCTTGGACGTATGCGGACCCAAATGGGAAGCTAGATTCTACATGGGTCAACGACGGGAAAACTAAAGAGCTGAGATAAACAGAGAGAGAGAGATTCTTATGCAAATCATTTACCAGCGGACACACCATGCCACTTGCATTATAGGGACTGTTGCATCAAGAGCCAATGCAAAGGGGGCCCCCGGTTTCTATTGCTCCCTGGGACTTTTTTGGGCTTCTCTGTGAGAAGGAACCCCAACACAGTTTAGGAATGACTCAAGCTTCTAACTCAAGTTATGAAATCAAAAGTCTAAGCAAAAAAAAAAAAAAAACATTAATGGTACAATAAGATACCAGGGTTGTGGCTCTTTCGGAGCGGGAACTTTGGGGGGATGGGAGGGGTAACATACATTCACTGTTTTTGTATGCCTTTTGTTATTGACCTATATGTGAAAATATTAAATAAAGAAACCTTGATATAAAAAAATAAAAAAAACAACAAACCAAAAGCATAAATCACACAAGCGGAGAGGTGAAGTGAAATTAAGTAAGTAAGTCAGTAAGAAGACTTAGCCAGTTTAACAACAAAACTGCATATTACTCCATTTTAATGCCATGTCAGTTTATCTCCATGGACAATTCACCAGAATCAATCAATCTGGTGAACTACAGATCTTCCCCGCAAGACATGTGCTTATTTAAAAAAAAAAAGGTCATAGAATTGGATTTTTGAGCTCCGGGAATCCCTAGATATTTGACTCAAACATGGAGGTATGCCTTCCCCTCCCCTCATTCTCTCTAACTGCTCTCACGCTGATTCGTCAGCCACAGATTGGATCAATTAATCTAATGAGACTTTGAACAGCAGGTAAGATTTAAATTGTCCATATAGACACCGTGAGACCGGCGGATCCAATTTGTCTATATATAACCCTCCCCCATTGTTTGAAGCGCTGTGAGTGGTCATGACAAAAGCACCATCAATTAAAAGAGACAGCTTCCAGCCCTACATCTACATGTATGGTAGAAAAAAGGTATTCACCTCAGATCCATCTCAGTACATAGTTTTTCAGTTTAGTGAATGTCTCTTCCCTCAGGAAATCAGAGATGTAGGTGATTCAGAGAACAAAGCTGATGTGCTTGATTCCACCTATCATTAGCTGTGCAGTAGTGAAGTTACAGTAGCCTACAATGAAGAACTCAGTCAAAAATATTGGATGTGCTTTAACCACATGAAGCCTTGCCCTCAGCAAAGATATTTGATGTTGAGGGAAAACATTGTCTCGCGTAGCCAGACAGCTAGATTCCACAATCTCTGAACGCTAAATAGAGTCTCGAACTACACCCCCTGAAAGCCGGGAAAGGAAGCTGCCATCTGTTCATGATTTTTTTTTTATAAATATCTTTCAAATGTGTTTTTTAATTGATATTTCTGAAACAGCAAGCTATATAGGCTTAGATTATTTTGATTTACATTAGGAAAAATTTGCACGACTGCAAAGACGAAACGGAAGCGGCAAGGAGGCGTTACATCCGCTTTACTCTGGCTCATTTTCAGCGCTTCCTTTGCACAGACTGCATTTGAAAATCGTGTGAGTCAACAGTCTGGCTTGAGAAACTCGGGACAAATGTGGATTATAGAGCCCTGGGGGACCCTGGTCAACTAAGTATATAAAAAATAATAATAACAAGAATTATAATTTCAATTATCTTTCCATTTTTACAGCCTGTTTTTCTTCCCTTTCTCCTAGAAATGATCAGGTACCGCAGCGCAATATTCATGTCGAAGTTTTCCCCGCAGCTAGTAAGTGCAGAGGCATGTCAAAAATGACATGCATCCCCTGCATGCACATCATGCCATGCATGTGATGTGATGGCACATCGAATGGAGGCAGCTCCTGCAGAGAATGGTAGGGGGTCATTATTAAGCCTCTTAAATTAACCCCCCCACCCCCCCAACACACACACACACACGCACACACATCACCTTGCACATTTCCGAGTCCCACTTGCCACCCGCACGGCCACTGAATCCAGCACATTAGCCTTGACAAAGAAAATCATTTCCAAAGTTTACTTGCAGCAAACTCATTTCGTGTGTGATTGAATTGTACCTGTACAGTATGACCCATTTAAACTGGAAGTCACACATGGACGCTTTCGGAGCCTATTTGAGCTGAACCATGCTGTATAGCTAGCTATATGCTGCGGAAATTGCATGTCCTATGCAAAGCAATTTACACATCTCTCTATCATGCTCACTTATATGGTTCAACTCACAAGAGTCACCCTTTAGATAACTCTTGTAGGCATGTGTGTATGTGTGTGCTGGCGTCCATATATCTGTTTGTATGGTGGTGGTGGGGGTGAGGGTGGGGGAAGAGCTGCATCCAGAAGGCAGGTATACTACTACTGTATGACTGCAGCGGTATAAAGTGGGAAGCAATGGCAGCAGAAAAGCCTAACCTTCAGTGCCCCTCATCACCGTCCACATGCAGGCAAACACAAATGACACTATGACAAGACTGACGCCCCATCCAACCCTCCCACCACCGTGATAGTGGGGTTTCACCCCTCCAGCATCTGCCTGGCCCATCTAAACCTCCCAATGTCCTCAGATTGAAGACAACTCACCCACCACAAGGTCAATCTCAGAGGCATTGATTTTCTTTTACCTCCATAGAACACAGCCTTTTTTTTTAAAACCACATGAACGCTAGTATCCCATTCTGGGGGCGAACATTTACAGAAAATAGCAGACCTACAAGCTCGCAATGCGTTGTGTTACGATTGGCTATTTTCTGTAAAGATATTTGGTATAGCTGGAAAAAAGAGCGGATCAAGTACAGAGCCAATCCCGGTCAACTAAGTATAGAGGGTTTAAGTGATTAAACATAATCCTTTGTCTCTCTTTCACGCTTTTCTCATATATTCACACATTTTATTTCCTCCCATTTCTATCTCTGTCTTCTCCGGCATGCATCACTGTCTTTCTCTCTCTCATTCACTCTCTCTATTTCGTGTATGTGTATATTTACAAGAGTGCACATAACTGGTGTCTGGGGAAAGGTTTGGAGCGGCGGGGAAGGGGAAGCCATTAGGGGAATAAAGAGAGGTGGTGCCTCACAGCCGGGCTTCACAGGCCAATGGAGCAAATCAAATTGGGTCTTGTTCTGTGGGCGGGACACGGGCACGCACACGCACACACACACAGTCACACAGTCACACACACACACACACACACACACACACACACACACACACACACACACACACACACACACACACACACAGCTGACAGGAGGGCCTGTGGGACGCGGCAGGGCTGGGCATGTCTTGTGTAGGTGGCCCACTGTGGGATGTGGCCACAAACCCCAAACTCTCCTGAGCCACAGGTGAGGTCACACAGGACAAGGTGTGTTATACAAGGTTAGTAGGTTACACAACCTGAATTGGATGTATTTCTATTTTTATTAAAAATATATATAAATGCGCCTGGGTGGCACAGTGCCCACCACCGCATAGTCTAGTGCATCCGGCTTTGTCGAGCGTCTGTACCGTGTTTGGGGGAGGGTGATATTTGTCACTGCACGTACTCGTACAGGCCGGTGGCGGCACCTGTCGGCAGGGAGTGTTGGGCAGGAGGAGTAGGAGAAAGTCTCTCTGTCCTCCTCGCGATGGGGGCTCCGCACTGGCAGGTGAGCCAGTAGGATACAACAGCAGTGACAATACACATGAAAAAAAATAAAATGTAGAATTGTTGTAGATAAAAAAAAATGTTATATTTAAATTGGTAACTGAAAATTGTCAACATTGTCAATATTTTAATATCCTACGGGAATATGTTAATGTAATGTAAAAAAAAAGAGAGATTTGGGAGTATAAAAAGGGACCCTTTCAGATTTAATAAACGCAGTGTAAAACTGAACTAAACTGAGGTAGGAGTACACTTTTACATTTGCAGGGGTAAATGGACAGGGGTATTATGATTGTGACTGTGAACCTTAAAACCATCCTCCCGGTATACACAGTAAAACCCTCAGTGTTCCATTTGTAACTCCGAGTGTACAAATTGAATATTTGTACACTCTTTTCTTTTTTTTTGTAGGTGCCACACATGTGCCAGAGAGGTGGTTGAGGGATTTTATGTGAAATAGGAATATCCATTCACCCTTTCTACACTAATACCTCATTTATAATGGCTAAAACATTCTATTCCCATAATATTCCGAATGAGACTTAAGTTATTAGCGAGTTCATAGCAAAGCTGAAAAATTGGCACTGGATGCCAGGTAAAGGGCAATAAAACTAATGAAAAATGACCAGCAGAGTCATTCCGAAGGCTTTGGTTTTATTAGAAATACAAAGTAATGGCACCAAAACCTTAGTCAACGTAATGTTCATTGCCATCTACAATACCACGATGCCCATGGGGCACGATCCTTCCATCGAGAAATACAGCAACGTGGGTGAAAAATACATGGAATGCTTACTCTTCATTCAATTTCTCTAAAGAATTACTGCCACAAATCACTTCTGTTCAATTCATTACATGCCTTCAGAGAACGGGGCAGATGCATGATGGATGGATGTCTGCAAATGGACTCGTCGGTAATAGAAAGAATGCACCTGCTTTAATTAAAGAGGCCCTGGATGGATCAAGTAGGATCCGGTGTGGATCTCAGTATCTCTCTGCGCACGCGTGCACGCACGCACGCACGCACACACAGCTCGTTCTTTGGACATAATAGGAAAAGACCATGTTGATCATGATATGGTTCAAACACAACTACAAACACAAGGACATACTATATTTGTATTGCTTCATTTCTACTCCATCGTACAGACAGAAAATTAATGGTTCTTGGTTCTTTATAAGGCTAGGTATATGGTTCCACAAAGATAACCTACTAAAGAACCATTTTATTTAGTGAATTGTTCGTCGTATTCTGGTTCTAGAGAACCATTTTGATAGTTCTTTGAGGCACCTTTAACAACTTAAATCCTAGCATCCCAATTTGAATAGGCAAACATTCGCCCGAAAATAGCAGATCTATAAACTCATAATGCATCGCAACATGAGATCGGCTAGATTTGCTATTGTTTACAAAGAGATCTAGTGTAGAGGGGAAAAAGGAATGGATCAAGTATAGATCCCTGGAAGACAGCGGTCGATTAAGTATATTGGGTTTACGTGATTAAGGGTTCTTTCTAGAACCATTAAAATAAATGGTTCTTTAAAGAACCTTCGTCTGATGTTCTTTCTGGCACCAAAAATGGCATCACTCTGATGAACCAGAGTGGTTGGTTCCAGTTGGCACCTTTTTTTTCTGTGGATACAACGGTGTTGTGCGCCGAAAATAGCATATATACAAGCTTGAAACGCGTCATTGACACGTTATGAGCTTGTAGATCTATGCTATTTTCTGCACACGACTGTCGTAAGACAAAGTATTGTAGAGCATAGGAAGAAATAAATGATGTAGACTGTCATACACAATAAAACACATAGGGGCCATAAACCCGAACTATCCGTGCAGATGGTGTAATTATAAACAGTTGGCCTAGATGATTGTATATACTTATGTCAAATGTTTATGTCTCCTTCTGTTTTGGTTTCTGGATTCTGCTTAGAAGAACGCTTTTTCTCAAATGTTTTTATGTCAAGGACCTCCAATTTAATATGTATTTGGCGGTGAACCCCCATCAGAAAATATTTTGATATACCCACATAAGATTTGTGTTGTTAAAATGTTTAAATTCAAATACTTTCAAGATTTTTGAAAAATAGCAGATCTACAAGCTCACACGCTTTGTGAGCTTATAGAGATGCGACACGTTGTGAGCTTGTAAATAGTCTATTTTCAAAATAGCCGATGTATATGATTAAAGTGGTTAGACGGATTTTGATGCCATATTAACACATTTTGCCTGGAACCTCTGCAAGGACCGCTGGGGGTCCCCGGACCCCACTTTGAGAACCACTGCTTTACAGGACCATTTAGGAGTGAGAGCAAGAGACATTTAAGAAAGAAAAGGAGCATTTTCATTCAAGCTACAGTATAAACTCAGACCCCTAGCTCAATCACATTATGCCCAAAGTAACACACAAACACACAATTTCTCCTGCCTATTTGTCTTTTTGAAATATGTAGAGAAAGCTTTCTGTTGATTGTTTTGCTACTCAGCTGACAAAAAAACAGCATAAAAACACTTGGCTTTGCTAACAACAGAGTGAAGAAAGTGAAAGCAGCATTTGCTTTTTTTACATTTTCCCTCCGCCTGCTTTCTCCACTCTAGTCCGTCAAGAGCTGCTTGCATCTCGTTCCACTGACACAAATCCCATGCAGCTATGTTTTGTTTAAAGGCAGGGCTTTAATGAAGAGCTCTCCAGCTAAATACATCTTTATTCTGCTATTAGCTGCTGATGCTTGAAGTAGGCGCTGCGGAGGAGGGAGGCTGAGCCCCTTCAATGTCCGAGCATTTACAGCCACTCTTCCATCAATCAGGCCTTGTGTCCATTTACATGAAATATTCATAAACCATTCATTTCTGCTTTCCACTCGCCCTAATCATTACTTGTAGGCATCACCCTGTCACCTTCTGCTTCAAAAAAGAAAGGAGGGAAAAAAGAGGCCTACAATCATCATGGTGAGGGGAGGTGAATCAGAAAATGCGTCTCTGCTTTTGTGTCTGTTGTCCCATTGGTAGTCACTTTAGTTTGTCTGCTATAAAGAGTGTCAGTCAAAGGTCTTCCCTAAGATGGTGTCGCTGTATTTTTCCATCATATCTTCTTGGAAACATTATGTAAGCTATGAATATGAATTTCACTGAAATTCTATTGACTGAATTTCCCTTGGGATTAATAAAGGTCTATCTATATAAGTAAAGAAATTATGTTAAGGGTGCTAGTATTTGACTATGAACATCATTGATGAAAAGAACTAATGGAAGATTTAAGTTTTCACAGAGCTGAGTGAGTGAGTGAGTGAGTGAGTGAGTGAGTGAGTGTGTGTGTGTGTGTGTGACAGAGAGTGTGCACACGTGCCTACAGTATGTGTGTGAAACTAGCCTACCACAATGTTTTACATCAATGACTGTGAATGTACAGTCTACAATATGCAAGAGTGAAAATGAAAAGACGTTTTGGAAACCTCTCGACCCATAAACACCAAACACTCCAGTGCAGTGTATACTGTGTCTCTCTCACTCTCTCTACATCACTTGCCTGTGACCATGATTAATGTCATTATAATGCAATGAGCATGCTGTTCTCATCACTCATGTTAAACCAACCCAAGGCCTAGTCCCTGAAAGGTTATGTGATATTCATCCCCATTCGCTGACTGTAGTCAAACACACATTTGGCAAATTCACAATGGCAAAGGAGATTGGCCATTTGCAATTCTTACTGGAGAGAAAAAGTTAATCCATCCCCAGCAATAACTCATTGGATGTTACAGCTTAAGCGAAGATGTCCTCAGTTGCCCGTCTCTTGCATTTCAAACAGGGGCAAAAGAAGACTCTTGGTACAATTTTCCAAACACAACTGAGCTAACACTGATTTATTGCTCCAGTTTATATAACTCATATTAGGAATTCATGGACCTGGCAAAAGGGATTAGAGCATTTATTTCAGGCAGGGAGATGATCCTGTCATTAATGGTCGATACTTTCATCATCGTTTTAAACCAGAGGAATTTGCCCGGTGACGAATCGCGGCGGACACAGCTATCAGGGTTGTGCAGCTGTACTCGTTATCTGCCAGCGACCCGCTCTGCTCGGTGAACGTGGACCGGCGCCCATCAAACGTGGATTAGGCTGTCAATCAAGGGTTGGCCGCGTATATTGTGTTACGATTTCTCCCCAAATGTCACCAAGATCAGAGTAATTTCTTGGCTAATTGCGTCTCATCTTCCCTTTAATGCTGCACGTTTAATGGTTTCGTTACATTGCGTGACATGATGGTGTTTCTCTCATATTGGCATGGCGATGAGCAAGGAGAGGGCCCCGCTTTTGTTTAGAGAAGGAAATGAAAGAATAAATGACTGGTAAAGTTCAGAGGGCGTATTTCTGAAATGGCAGCTAACAAAGAGGGGAAACTGAGAAATGATCCCAATCTTGCCTTAGTGTGACATCAATTACACCAAATTCTCTTTAGAAATTGGTTGCTGCTCTAAGTCTACAAGCTTTGCCAGGCTGTTTTGTTGTGGAGTGGAAGTGTGTTATGCTGAAGATCTGTGTCAAAGCCAGTTCAGAGCAATATTAAGGATTTCTTCTCCTCTGACACCTTACTTTTTTCTTTACAAAGCACTGTCTCTTTTCGTCGATGACAAATACAAATTGCAGCATTATACCATGCCTATGTGCTTCACCATACTGCACAATGGACAATATAGATGATTGTACTGTGCTGTAGCCACAATACAGACACATATTTGCTCCTCTGGCAAATAGGGGAAATACTGTATTAACCAAAATGGTTAATATCTGCATAAGAATTACACCAAAGTACTGAAATATTAGGTCCACAGGGTATCTTTAGCTGGATTATATTTACAATTATCTGTCAAGTTGAAATGAGACCCAAACTGTGTTTCTTAAATTGCTCAAAGGCCAAACAAGCAGTGGGGGTGTATAATTATTACTGTCCAACCATTATGATGGTGATGTGCCTTGTAAAGTAAGGCAATATGGAGGTGCCACATACAGTATAAGCCCCACTGACAAGGCTTTGGGGAACCTTTTCTTCGTTATGCCGCGGGTAACAAAAGCCAATTAGAACAGGCAACAGATTAACAGCTTTACTTAAGAAATTCTGCTCGAGTAGGCCATATAGCTTTCATAAAACGCTGTTTAAACTCCATTATTACCATCCTCTACTTCATACAGCACCGTGATGGAGCAATGGTTCTGAGAGCAAACCACACTTTGGAATAAACGTGTTATTATTACAGATTTGATAGATTTCATTGGTACTTATCATTACACTTATTTGAGTGTAGTGATGTTTACAAGTTTATCTCAGTTCACTATCAACATGTTAGAGTTAAGAAGACAATGCTTTTTGAGAAATACAGGTGACATAAATTTGTGTTTTAGTTTTAGTTTAGTTTTAATGGGATAAAGACAATTGTTGTATATTTGTCTAGTCTACAGTTTTCTAATAAGCATTGTACATCAATTATCACAAAAATAAAGCATCAGGCAAGCGACAGAACTGTAGTGTAATGCGCTCAGCAAATGTTTGTACACAGATAGCAACTATTGTAATATGCACACACATTAGAGGGCCAGTTGTTATCGCCATAGTTTGATTCATGAATTTACGGTTTACTTTACTATTTACAGTGTATTGACATGAAAATGTGCACCGAAAGAAAACCTAAGTAACAAAACAACAGGAAAAATGAAACAAGTGCACTTAACTTCCTCTTCACAAAGTTCCTGTGGCTAAATGTGTCTCTAATTTACAAATGAGGGGACACTTTGAGTATCCCTCTGTCTCCCACATGAGCATATGCTGTAATTAACTTTTCCTCCCCTATTTCTAATGGAAGAAGGTGTTTTGAAGACATTAGTCTCTTGTTGACTGGAACATCTCTTCTGGCTACTGCTAAAATCAAGTAGATTATATATCTGTGGTACATATTTAATATTACAGTGGAAGCTATAATAGCCCATTTATGCTATATTATTAAAGGATGATTTTACAGAAACATCTAATGGAAAATGGTTATTAGATATTATATTATACATAATCCATGCAAGTTTCCATACAACCAAGAATCCCCCCCCCCCCACCCCAACATGCAGGCATATATTTTTTGAAATTCCAGTCTCACAAAAAAAAGTGCATTGTGTACCATACATTAACTGAGCTGTCAATATTAATGATGGCGCGTGCCTGGTGAAATGGGGCCCAGGTATATACAAGGTGTACAGGTGAGGACCTTGATGTCGGTGTCTGGCCAAAATAACAGTAATAAGTAACATCATGTATGCTTGCTGCTGCTGCTGACATGACATTCTGGTAAATAATAAGTATATGTCAGGATTAAACCTGGTTTAGTCCTTTAATGATCTCATTCTGTGCACAAGTGCTATGTGCGTATTCGAATGTGTCTGTCTATGTGTGTGTGTGTGTGTGTGTGTGTGTGTGTGTGTGTGTGTGTGTGTGTGTGTGTGTGTGTGTGTGCTCGCGCGCGCACGTGCAAGTGTGCGCGAGCGAGTGTGTGTCTGTGTGTGTGTGTGTGTGTGCGTACGTGTGTTTATGCACGTGTGCGTGCAATTGCATGCGTGTGTGTGCGCGTGCATGCGTGTATGCTCTTGGCTATGCATGCACATGTATGTGTATGTGAGTGTGTCATTACAACAAGGGTTGGTTGCATCCACAAGCAAAATGGCTGCATAATTGGTGATGTCCATGACACTGTGCTCTCTGTTGGTGTTTTTTCTGCATGTTGCCTAGACTCTAATTACTGGGGTTTCAGCGGGGAGGTAAGGACTGGTGCTGCCTGATTCTGTCAACTGACGGGTTGTTCTGTCTGCCGCACAGCCAGGCAGCCCAGAATCCCCGGAGTGAGTTTGGGAGAGACCCAGGCACTGGTCATATCAACAAATCTTAATCAAAAGCATGAAATTGTCAGCTGTCATACACTTTTTGGTGATCTTTGATACCTTGCTCCTCCTCTCTCCTGGTCCGCCAAATAATACAGTACCTGCCTACACACACTAACACACACAAACACACACACACAAGCACACACATGCGCTCACGCACGTACACATGCACACACATAAAGACGAGAGTGCGTTACACATGTATTCAGACTAACATGGCACACATGCTGTATAACACACACGTGTACACACAAGCATATACAGTACACAGACACTGCACATTATGGTTACATCTGTGCTCTCTCACACACACACACACACACACACACACACACACACAGTCTCTCTCTTCCTTTTTCTCTCTCTCTCTCTCTCTCTCTCACACACACCCACCCACACGCACAAAGACTATTATACACAGCACTCTTCTGAACAATACAGACTTGCAGACTCTCAAATATTCAGAATTATGTTCTATATTATTTAAAAAAAAATAATAGCACTGATAGATCTATTGTATTTATTTCTGAATAGTTGCAATTGTAGTATACCCAGCACAAAAACAGTAATGCTGGCAGTCATCTGAAAAGGATCCCCAGCTTTAGCTTTGGTTTTGTAACGGTAACCCTCAGTGTGATGGTGTGATTATGCTGCCGGCTTTAGCTCTATTCCATCACCTTAAAATCACACTCTACAATACAACAGAGGAAACTAGCGCTTCTATATTCTAAAGCCATGTAGAAGAACACGTTTGGTTTATTGAGTCAGGTACGATGCAAACAATGGCATTTTATTGTGCCCAAAGTCCCCTTTCAGACAATCCCAAACTTGTGCTCCAATTCATAATGGAAGGATGGAAGGGCCCTGTGTGGCTTTGATCGGCCGACTGTTACTAAGAAGCTTTGAGGAGGTTTAAAGGACCTAAAACGTATAAAAATGGACGGATCAAGTGCAGGGAGAAATTTGACGGTTCAGAGGCAGGTTACATGTCAGAACATAAGAGCATTCCCATACAATACATATCCAGTTAGTGCATATTAGCGGATGACAAAAAATGTGAATCTAACAGCCGATTAGTTAAACCTTCACATGAGCAGGGAGGGGGGGGGGGGGGCTGAGGGGGGGGCAACTACAGCTTGACTGTTACTCCACAAGCTGCAGGGATGGTGGGATGTGTTTATGAGCAAGTGTATTTCCATGGTATAAGCACAATACAGTACATCTCGACAAGGAATTCCTCTCCCTTCTTTTTTCCATCCGTATAACAAAATAATATAATTTCAAATGTTCAATTGAAGCTGCTCCTGGATCAGTGTTTTAACTGCTGATTGTATAGATTGACCTGCATTTGGGTACATTTTCACAAATGAACACTGAGGATTTTACTTGTGTGTTTGAAACATTTACAGATGAGTTTAGTTTGTGCAAAGGAGCAAGTGGGATGAAGTGAAAAGAAACAAAATGCTGTCTAGGTCTTAACCACTTGTGCCCTATTTTAAAATAGCAGAAATAGCAGATCTACAAGCTCGCAACATGTCACATCACTATGCGCTATTCTATGAAAATAAATAAGTCGGTTATGATATTTATAATTGAAATTACTTTTAATTGACATTTCTTGTCAATTACAGACAAATACGGACAATTATAAATAAGTCTTTAGTGCAAAGAACAATATCAAGACTTTTTTTTTTCAATTCTGAGATTAAAAACACATTTCTCTTCTGTTAATGAGGACACACCAATGCTGGTCCTGACCCTACTAATGAACCAGGCATGCACTGATAATGATAATTGTTATTTATTCCTCCCCTGCCCCTTATTTGGGCCAATGTGGCACCATGAACCTATCTCACTTCACTAATTAAGCCTGTTGATACTGTAGGCTGCGCACCTGCAATTATGCCATTATAATGAACAGCAGCGGATGGGGTAGAGAGGCATGGCGAGGTCAGCCAAAAGCAACCAAGCATTGGTGTTTTAATAGACACTTAAATACTGTTAATTAAGTTCCCGCTAATGAAGAAGCCAGCTTGCAGAAAATATCTACCATTCCAGACACAGTTGGAGAAAGAAGCTGATGGGCTTTATGAATGAAAGATGAACATTCTGTCACAAACTATTCAGAGGGAGCTCTCATGCTGCCCAGAAGAGGATCTCAACATCTTCTCCTTGTTATCGCAGGAAGACTTGGCATGTTTTCAACTTCAACATGGACTGTTGATGGTTTTAGGCAAAGGTTTGGCAGGTTCTCACCTGCTCTTGCTCGCAAAGTGTGTCAACGTCAAGTCAACGTCAACTGGGCTCATATATATATATATATATATATATATATATATATATATATATATATATATATATATATATATATATATATAACGAGAGAGAGAGAGAGAGAGTTGGAAATTTGGTGGAAGGTAAGGGTTTGTATTAGAGGCTTCCAGTGCTTTTTGAATGGTTATCCTGATATAAGGTTTATAACATTTTATCCACATGAACCCTAGCGTCCCTATTCTGGGCTGAACATTAGCTGAAAATAACCGATCTAGTAGATAGTCTCTTTTCAGTGAAGATATTTAGCTGTAGAGTGATAAAAGAAGGGGACCTAGTTCAGACCCCTGGGGGACTCTGGTCAACTAAGTAGGGTTTAAGTCATACATGGGCAACTGCCGGCCCGGGGGCCACATGCGGCCCTCACCTTCACTTAATGCGGTCCGAAGGTTCATATCGGAATACTCATATATTATTGTACACATGACCCGCTTCAATTACTTCAGTCTATATTAGTAGCTTAATGACTAGTATTCAAATTCTATTGTCTTTTTTATGTCCAATATATTTGTATTTAAGTTAAAAAACTTGACATAAGTAGAACTAAATATATTTGAAATGAAATAAAAATGTTACTTTTCAGGATTCCAATAAAAAAAATAGCAAAAAAAAAACATCAGGATTCCAATTCAAAAATAGCAATAATAGCAGATCTACAACGCGTCAATAGCAGATCTACAACGCGTCGCACTGCGATTGCGTTTTGAGCTTGTAGATTGGCTATTTTTGCTACTTTTGTGTGACATAGAATGGCGAAGTACGGCGTTAATTTACGAAATAAGTTAAAATACGGAGATAAGAGGTCTCTGACCGTATATATGCAATGTGGCCCTCTGGAGTGAGTGTGGAAATATAGTGGCCCTCTTCATCATCATTCTTTTTTTTAAGTCTGTATTTTTTTTCTTAAAACAACAAAAAATAAGTTTCCATCGTGACAGCTAAATACAAACTTAAAGTATACTACTATTCCATTGATCTAAGCCAGTACACAATTGATTAACTGATCATTAAAATAAACATGCTCTGACCACGCATCTAACACGGCTGCCGTGTTAAGTGGTCAGATGGGTTGGGCGGCGAACACTTTCATAATGTTCAAGTAGGCCCTGATCCAGAAAAGGTTGAGAACCACTGCACTGCATCTCTGTGCTGAGGTGTTAAGTAAAAACCAGTAGTGTTCACATCGGTGGTCCACACAGCACTGTGCCACTCCAATCCACTTAATGTGGGATGATGGAGCTTCCATTTCTCATAGCTCTTCATTAGCTTCCTCCTGTTCAACACCAACTCATCTACAGGGTGTTCATCACACACACACCATGGATCATGTATCACCTGTGTGATTGGATAAGCAGGTGCACATACCACAGCCCCACACACACACACACACACACACACACACACACACACACACACACACACACACACACACACACACACACACACACACACACACACACACACACACACACAGACACACACACACACACACACACGGTGTGTGTATGTGCGCGTCTGTGCATGTGTTGTGTGTGCATGCACAGCAGTGCTACAGTAGGTTATTATAACTCCTGCAATGGTCCCTGCGATGGTGGTGTGATAACAGTCATTAGGGCAGCCGTGGGAGGAAACAGGAGTCTTATTAGAGGCGTGTGGAAATTCATTGGGAAAAAAACAAGTGCTTTCATTAACAGGTGCAAAGCTATGCAAATACATAAACACACCTTGGGAAGCCCATCATCCCTGCACCTGTGTGAAAAACAGCTGCCTATTAACACAGTCAACGCCGCAATTAGTTCACTAGATGTATGAGAGTCAATTGGAGTAAACAGTACAGTATGCGGACATACTGTAAGAGTGAAGATGGAGAACATTTATTGAGGACTTGCAGGATTAAAATCTGTCGCTAGTCTCAAAGGTGACTAAAGCGTTTGTATTATATGTGTATATATATGTATTATACATGTATAGTGTCATTGTAGTATTGATGATTTGCTTGCCTGCATCTAGCCAGGAATAAACAATAATTTTGTAGTACTTTTACATGTCTTCCTGCACCAGAAGTAAGTAACAATGTAATAGGTGCGGTATACTGTATAATGTACGTGTTAATTTAACTCTGAAAGCATTACCCCAAAAAAAAGTATTTTGTTATGTACTTGGGTTAATACTATATCCTTGTTATAATTAAGAAGTAATCATTAATTGCAACTTAGTTACAATGAGAAAAAAATAGCAAACCATTTAAAAAAAAATGTTTTAGTACATTTTCTTTTCATGCATTACAAAGAATGATACTGTCTATCATAGTCAAGTCAATCTCAGCCACTCATTTGCTCATCCCGAGGTATTTTATAGATTTTTTTCCTTCCTAGTTAACTAGCAGAAATGTAGGACCTTGCTAGAATGGTCTGAGTGTCAAATGGATCAGAAAAACACTTTTCTACGTGACACATTTAGTGCATAACATGCTTCCAGTGAGAGCTCTTGAATGGGAAGATTTTTGCAATGTGCCAGAGTGGCTCCCCACTGTGTAGTAAGCTAGGTCTTTGATGTATCGTGCTGTAATGTGCTTGTTATCCATAATCGTCTTGAATTCAAGAGAGCCATCGCTGAATGAGAGGTACAGTAGTAACATTAATATATGACTGCCCCCCCCCCCACACACAACCACAGCCAAATACCACACTACATTCAAAATTATGCACTTAAAAAGAAAAACAACAACTATGTCTGTTGTTCATGTTTTTATGGGACCCCTCGAAAATGAGATGCTGCATCTCAAGGGGCTATCCCTTCAATAAAAATCTGAAATCTGAAATGTAGGGTTTTATTCAAAGGTAAGATATTGAATTTGAAGACAGGTTCTGATAATAGTAGTGTAATATTAGTAATATGATAAGTATATAAATAATATATATACACACACACAAACACTTACAAAGTAATCATTATGCTATCACATTAAGATATACTTCATATATGTAAAGTGGGAGGCAGACGAGAGTTTGTGATACGCATCGATTCAAGGAATGTGGATATTATATTTGACATTGCATGAACAGCAAGCAACAGAGAGACAGTGTAAGGGGGGTGGGGGTTAAGGAATTGGTTTGAAAGATGAACCTTATTGTGCAGTGAAATGAGACCCTCCAGTAATGGGTTTTAACTGTTGCAAGAGAAGCACTGAATTTCTAAGAAAACAACCTGGGAGGGTATTTAGACAATAAAAAAAACATGCTGTATAAATATCCAGGGAAATAATGTTAACTATGTTGCTGTTACTCATCTCCCAATTACTATGGTTAGTCTCCCGAAATATAAAAACTCTCTGTCCTGCACCATATACTGTAGTCGATACATATATAGCGTTATGTGGAACATACATTTTTGATGATGCTGTTAGGAGCTCCTAAAACAGTCTGATGACGAGCTCAGTGAGGGATAAATAACATAAAGCACCCAGATTGTGATTATTGCTCTAAAGGTTTACAATATTATTATTACCTTGTAGCCTGCGCTTGGGGTTTTAATTTAGCACTGATAATTTGCTTATGCAGGCCTCCGATGATTAGAGTTCTTTGTTGCACCAACAGTTTTTAATATAGTGCGAATTACCCACTGTGCTTGTTTATACCGCCCTGACATGACTGAAAATCAGCAGCAGCAAGCCTCAGTGAAATTAAAGATAGGAGAGAGAGAGAGAGAGAGAGAGAGAGAGAGAGAGAGAGAGAGAGAGAGAGAGATAGAGAGAGAGAACAGGACCAGGACCAGGACAGACAGATAGACAGAAATAATATGGGGTAGAGGGGGCGGTGCTGTGGGGGTGTTGCGTGTTTGTAAAAGGGAGTAATCAAACAGCAAAGAGAGACCAAAATATGATATTGAATGTGTCTGACTCGCTGACATTAGCTGCACTGTAATGGCCGGGTTTAAGAGCCCACCCTCATTGAGGCTCATGGGAGAGAATGGAAGTGGACTAGTTATGCATCATTACAGAGGGAAGCGCTGTCCAATACCTGCTGTGAAGAGGTGCCCTCGGCTTTCACACTAAATGGGGGAGTTCAACAAATAACAACATACCAAGTGTTGGTCCCCTCTCTTTGAAAGAGGGTGCTTATGAAGAGTTCCATGGAAAAGGATACGCCTTTTTTTAAATGGCGTAAAGGAAGCAACTAATTCACAGCGAGGAAGAAAAATCTGTAACAGTACCACAGCAAAATCCTAAGTGTTCATTTAACCTCTTGAAGGACACTCTCAGAGTAATATGAACACTCAGGACTTTGCTGTGTAGGGTTAAATGATAGCAGAGGGAGAATGATCAACTAGCGAGCCCCAGAAAACAAACCAGAAATTTAAAAAAAATGGGAACGGAACTCAACACAATTTGTATTAAATCTTATTAGCAACAAATGCAAAATGTTCCACTTGTAACTCTGAGAGTGGATCAATTTGGTTACATTGGTGCAATCTCAGAGTTAAATTCACACTCAGGATTTTACTGTGCATGGAGTTGTTTCTCACACCGACTTTGGGTGAGTGCAAATGAGGTGGCAGCAAGCATGCATCATCCATCTGTGTTGTGAGGGAGCGGCAGAGATTTTTTTCATCAAGGTCTTATCCACTTCAGAGGGTTCAGCAGATTAGAGATCCACTGGGGTGCAATGGCTTTTCAGCCTCCGCGCTTTACGTCCAATTTAAAGTGTCTGAGAGCATTCTTGTCATTAGTGTTTACCCTGGGCTGTTTCTCAGACGGCCCAGACTGAGTGTGACATTAAGGAGAATAAAACCACATCAGCCCTGTTGATCTTTCGAAGGCTCCCGAGGAACGAGCCCAACATTTTATCTTGGCAGACAGCAGTTTCGGAGGTTATGGATAGGCCAGCTCGCCCGCACCATTATTTACCAATGGACAAGAATGTCAGCCTTCCTTCTATCTATACCCCTTTGCTTTTCTCTCCGCTTTGTTTGCACCCTGCCTTTGTGAAAGGGGGCTACTTTGTGGAGGTGAGCTGGCAAGAGAAAATATTTCTATCTCTCCATCAGTGGATCAATGGAGATGTGTTTACCTGTCCGGGGACACAATGTTCACTCCATAATAATGGAACTTAAACAGCTTGTTGACTGAGGGCTTTTGCCCCGGTCACTTGTCAATCCATCAGATATTGCCACCATTTGAGTGTCGTGCACGCACGCACGCACGCACGCACGCACGCACGCACGCACGCACACACACACACACACACACACACACACACACACACACACACACACACACACACACACACACACACACACACACACACACACACACACACACACACACACACACACACACACACACACACACACACACACACACACACTCTCTGTGTGCTGTGGGGTTACCACAGACACCTCCATGAAGCAGTATCTGTCAAACTGTAGGGTGTGCCGGTCAGCGAGGTTCATCCGGACAAAAGACGAAGTGTCAGGCCAATGAGATTTTCAGTAATTAAACTGAAAGGGGTCGTCTTGAGTGCAAACTCCGAACCGCTTCGGGTTTAAGTAGAAGGTTAGAGGGTGCTGCACCCTGCATACACGTGAACATGTCAGATCAGTCTTTCACTGATCGGGGGGTGGTGGGTGGGGCGGTGGGGGGTAGGGGTGTGCCGATATATCGTCCCGCGATATATCGCGATACGTTTTCGCGACGATATGTATCGTTTTGGGGGAAAAAAATATCGTTTTTGAAAAAAAAATTTTTTTTTTTTTTTTTTTTTTTTTTTTTTTTACAATCATAATAATTAGGCATGCAAACGTCCCCGAAGTGAAAAGAGTGACAACATGTTTTTTTTTCGGGTCAGGTGTCATACTATTTGGATTCAAAACGGCTATTGTAGCTGAAAAGCTACAAGTTTGCATGTCTGAATAATGCAAAAACAGAATTATTTGTTTGCATTTTCTTTTTTTCTCCTCCATATATTTTCATAATAAAAAAAGTGCGTATCGTATCGTATCGAAATCGTATCGAAGTTGTGAGCCAAATATCGTATCGTATCGTTTGGTGAAATTAGTGTATCGGCACACCCCTAGTGGGGGGGTAAAAGACTTGTCCTGAATTTCTGTAAGGAGAGGTTGATGGCAATGTAACACATTTACCATATGCAGCAATGCATTATTCGTCCCTTTAGATTAGAACTTTTGATTAACAGCGATGGTGATCGTCTGAGTAAAATAATTCCATAACCACTGAGGTCTCTCTAATCTCACATAAACTTGTCTTGTCTCTACAAATGTTAAGCTGTAGGGAAGGCATTAATATGTTGCCACAGTCAGGGTCAAAGACAGAGCCCCCTTTAACATTAACATATTCACCCCCTCCAGATACACACAACTCTAAATGAGTCCTCCCTTCATTTTTAATAATCTCTCCATGCCTTTTCCATGTTCCAAACTATACGTCATGGGATAATAATAACCCTCTTGAATGCGGTGCAATTTGTCAGCACTCACACCTCAATAAAACACCAACCCGTGGTCATTTTGTGGCTGGGTTGCGGCACTTTGGGGAAATGCGGAGTCTAGTTTTCTGGCCTCGGCATACCAGAGGAGGAGATGGGAGCGGCAGATTAAAAAGGCCGGGTTTGTTTTACATAAAGGCTGCAGCCATCAGGACTCAGCAGGACAAGGCGGAGAGTGGCTCTCTGGGCCCGATAAATCACCGTCTGCATTCATTCATTCAGCACATTCAGAATCCAGACGCACATTTCTCTCCCAGCCAGCCAGCACTGCTGACTCCTCATTTCTGCTCTTGTTTAATATGTGACCTTACGCCGGGATTTTACTAGAGATTCACCATTCAGGGAAGGGAAAAAGGTGAGGCGTTCTGACAATGGAGTGCACAGTAAAATCCTGAGTGTTAATTTAACTCTGAGAGTGCACAAATAAAACCAAATGGACGTGTATAAGGTCCATTTGGTTTCATTTGTACACTCGCCGAGTTACAAATGGATAAATTAACATTGAGGATTTTATTGTGTCACCTCGAATATAAAAATGTTGAGTAGGGAAAACAACTCGGAATCTATATAGAAAACATAAAAAGGTGGAGATTTTAATTCAAATTCCATTACAACACATAACAAGGCACGGGTCAGACATAGTTTTGCTGATTCTGTTACACATTTTCTAATATAGTGTCCAAGAACATAATAAATGCATCGTAAAGCGCGTAATATGTGCTCTAGCATTAAATGCAAGAATCTTTGCCTTTATTTAGAGAAGACTAGCAAACAAAAGGTGTGAACATAGGAGCGCCATATTCAGCTCTACTTTGCATACGTAACACAAATCCACTCCCAGTATTAGTGTATATTTTTCCTTTCTTTAAGGTGAATGCTCGCTGCCCTTTAGGTTTAATAGAATTCATAGCGGTGAGTGACAGGGGCTGAATAGGCTGGAGAAAATGGGGAAGTAAAGGGGGCATTAGGAGCAGCTAAAGGGGTGGGGGGTTGTTGAAGGACTGACACCGTCTTTTCCCTTTGACACAAACACACATGCTCACATGCACACTCACATACACACTCCATATTCAAATGATTTTTACCTTGACCCTTCATTGAATATTTCTGTGTGTGCATGTGCATGTGCGTGCGCGTGCGTGCGTTCGTTTGTGTGTGTGTCCGTGCGTGCGTGCATGTATGTACGCGAGTGTGTGCACGAGATGTGCAATAATACCGGTTTAATCTCTTTGCTTCATTGGCTGAAAGGACGTAGCCCACACAACTACTGTGGTTACACTTAGAAGAACAAATTAAATAGTACACAAACCAAACATAAAACTACCAGTCTAAGCTCAAGTAATACGCTTTAGCACAGCATTTCTCTCCCCACTACACTGATGGAATATGAGTAAACAGACCAGGGCAGAGGTTGGCGATAGTAATTGTTTGTTGAACGCTCAGTGAACTGCGTTTACCTTCCACACAACGCTGGCTAATTAAGTCCTTCTGATTGAAGGCAGAGCTGATTAGCGCATGGCAACCAGACTCCAGACCTCCTCGCTTGTCATTAGCATCCTCTCAGGCTAGGGGGACATGCGAACGCTCTCTCCTTTGTCTGACTTTGTCCAGGGATAATTGTGTGCCTTTCTTTTTTCAGAAATTACCTCAGCCACATCCACACGGCCAATTAATGACGCCAAATCCGTGCGAAAACAAGAGGAAAGAGAAGCGCTATAACAATAATAGGCAATGATTTTCTTGAAATTTGATAAAGGAAACTTTCAATGAGGCCTTTAGGAAAGGAACATGTCTACCTCAAAAGGGAACAAGAAGTCACGGTTGGGTTATCAAATAAACATGTTATACTGTATGCATAAGCGTCTAGGACTGGCAGATGTCTGGATACCTCACACGCTAAAGAGACAGCAGTGTGTGATAAGAACAGACTTCCATTGTTATTAATTTGTTATTTCTCTTCCCTTGGGTTTCTGGCTGGATTATCGTGTTGAACACACGCAGTCCAAATTCCACTGTAAACATTTGCAATTAATCTTCCCACCAGACAACCCCCCCCCCCCCCCCCCCCCGCACGCACGCACGCACGCACACACACACACACACACACACACACACACACACACACACACACACACACACACACACACACACACACACACACACACACACACACACACACACACACACACACACACACACACACACACACACACACACACACACCCTCCACCACCACCAACCAGCCATGAATGCCTGTTTTACATAAAGCTGATCAAATTAAGTTGTTTGCAGCGGCCAAACTCTGTTGTCACTCTGTCTGGAAGTGTTACAACATTTATGTGCTGTAAGACGTGCATCCCTTTGTTAGGAGCCAACCATCACAGACCCATTATGTTTCTGTTCTTTTTTGTCTTCCTTTTTTTTTATCCTTCTCTATGTTCTATCACACTGTTTCTCAACGTTGGGTCCGGGGACCACCAGGGGTCACAAATGGACCCTTACGGGTCTGTGACTCTGTACAAATGTACACTCTCAGAGTCAAATAAACACTGATGATTTTTCAGGGTAAATTGGGATCTCAGAGATTAAAAAATAATAATAATGATCCAATGAGGACCTTTGGCCTATTGCATATCAAGCTGGGGGGGGGGATGAGAATCACTGGTCTATTCTGACATTCTCATCTCAGTTGGAGATTTTAACCCAGCCAGAGTGGTGGTGGTGGTGGTGGTGGGGGGCTACTGTGCACAACAGCAAACAGTCAGTGTGATTTGTATTACAATAATCCCTTAATTGCTTCATGGCAAAATGTCTATACTGCATTAAGTAATTCAATACAGCCAGTTAATGGAAAGGCAGAAAGATATCATGTTTTGCATAAAACCTCTAAAAACCACTGCCTTTGCAACATGGCCTGTCTCTCTCGTTTTGATCACATTCATATATTCACATCCAACGTAATCTCCTATCTATTTTGGGGGACTAGCGCTGAAGAGGATGAGTGTGTCTGAGGAGGCATGTTTCTGCACAAAACCAAGTCTTACAGTGACACTGTATTTTGGGGGAAACACCATTTTCTCGGGACATCATTACCATAATGGCTTAGTAATGATCAGAAGCAGAGGAAAGAAAAGACAATAAAATATGAATCACTATAAATCCAACAAACTCTGCAATCAGGTCTCACATACTTTGCTTCATATACTGGCAATTTGATGTATTTGATGTATTTATTTGATCATATACGTATATTAGTATATGAAAATAATAAAAAATATTAATAATACAGTATAATAGGTGATAATTATTTTTTACAATGTAATAGTTTATACTGTATACAGTGTGTGTGTGTGTGTGTGTGTGTGTGTGTGTGTTTGTGTGTGTATATATATATATATATATAATTTATTTATTAAGTAAACATGGTGCACCAGCATACTAACTGTATGTGGCACATGATAGTGTATGTGATTATTTTTGACAGTGCTCTGTAGACAACATGATGAAGGGTTCGAGCAAAGTGAAACCGATATGTCTTCGATATCTTGATACGGAATGAAATTCACAGTATGAGGAATCCTATAGGGAATCAGTCACACGTCAACTGCTTTGCAGGCCCCTTGTGATGGCCTGAGGGACATGGAGACAGCATGAAGACATCAGGAACCCTGCTCCCTAATGCTCTGTCTGGTAGCTTCGCCAGGCAGCCATTTCTCTGCGGATACACGTCGAAAAACAGAAGATTGTACGGGTGGAGCGTCTTAAGAAAATGAGCTGACCTGCATCTGCATAGCGAACCCCGCCACGTCAAAATGAAAGTTTTGACAACATTCAAAGCGTACATGATGGAGAGCAGTAAACCATGAATGTCGTTTGAAGATGTGCAGAGCTCTCCTGGGAGAAGGCTGTCTTGGTGGTAGGCTACACCTTCACACACTAACACCGTTCTGAGGGACTTAAATTGCCCAGCATGTTTTAGAATCGTCGTCAGCTTTTCAGATGTATGCATAAGTAGTGCATAATGAGCTCCAATTAAAACATTGTTTTTTCTTCTTGACATAGATAGGTTGTTTTCTTTTCTGGTTTTATTGTATCAAGGAAGATCTTATGTTTTGTGCTACACAGAGTGGAAGCTCTACAATATCCAACTAGTCATACTTATACGTATATATATACACGTATAAGTATATAACACACACACACACACACACACACACACACACACACACACACACACACACACACACGCGCGCGCGCACACGCACGCACGCATGCATAAGACTGGCATGTTTGATCAAGGCCTACAAACAAAACAACCAGAACAGAAAAGGCTGGTGAGTGTTGACAATAGAAGCTGAAGAGAGAGAGTGCTGGCTTCTTTACCTCTGCCTCTGGTCAAATACGATTTGACCAGAGGCACATAAACCGTCCATTGTTAAGGCCAACAGGCGGCCATCGGTCGTATGGCCCGCTATGTGAAACAGGCTTAGAGCGACAGCCCAACCGGCCATCAATGGACCTCCTCCGATCCATGGTAGGACTTAAGGTCACAGCCACAGGCAACCACAGCCCAAAAGCTGAGGTCAGCAGGGCTGTCTTAGGCTCAACGTCCAATAAAAGGGTGAGGACACAGGGAGCAGTACGTAAAGGTCATATGGATTACCAAAGAGGGCTCCCTTCGTTTGTTGAGTTTTTGGTTTCTAATCCTCTGGGATGTGAAAATGGTCAGTGTTACGCCCTACACAACAGAGAAGCTAGTGAACTTAACCCACTGACTGAGATGGAATTGTCTTATATAGGAGTCTATAGTAGGAGTCAAACCAGTAACCCAGACAGTGTGAGTGCCAGTGAGACGTTTTGCCCTACCATATTGCAGACACAATGCCCTGCTGTGTGGATTAAAATGATGCTATGCCTGCTTGCTTCTGGATAAAAGTATTAAACACTTTCAGGGAAACAAGATGAGAAATGGTTCTTTATACAATTTATGGAGTTATGGAACTGAGAGCTCACCGGGGAGCTCTTTTGAAATGAACATTTAAATGTGCTGATTTTCCTAGCTTGCATTTTCTTTCTTTTTTCTTTTTTTGTAGCTTGAAGGTAAAGATGCGATCCGGCATCAAATGAGAAGAAGGAATGTAGGCCATGAAGACAATGGATACGAACCAGGGGACAGGAATCTCATATTTAGCTGGTGATTGCACTCAGGGTAGACAATAAGTAAGATTCATTAGGCCATTTTTTACTTTCGTCTGCCAAGATCTGGAATGAAATGTTAAATGTTTCATGGGCTAAGAAAAGGGCAGAATTTGTCTTTGTGTTGGCCCCCAGAGAGAGACAGGGAGAGAGGGGGGGGGGGGTATATGACACACAGAAAGATGGAAGACATGGAAGGAAAAAACAGAGGAATGGGAAGAGAATATGGAGTGAGAGAAGCAGGAGAGAGAGAAAGAGAGTGAGTGAGTGAGTGAGTGAGTGAGTGAGTGAGTGAGTGAGTGAGTGAGTGAGTGAGTGAGTGAGAGAGAGAGAGAAAGAAAGGAGACTCTGGGAAGTGGAGGGAGACGAAATACAGTGTTGGTACAGTAGAAGGAGGGTAGAGTGAGGGACGTTAGGTAGGGAAGACGAGGGAAAGAGAGTGAGTACGGAGAGGAGGCATGGTGGCTGGGCGTTTTGGGGCTCTCTGATGGATGAGCATGTGGGGGAGGGTGGGAAGGGTTGGGGGGCTGGGTTGGGGGGGGGGGGTCGGGGTAGTGGGGGCGGTGTCTTCTGAACGATGATGATGGCCTAATATCATCATCCCCCTGTCAGGCTTAATAGGCTTTCCTTGGTAGAAATCACTCACACAGAGCCGCCATAATGCCCGGGCGCCCTGACAGCATCATCCATCCACTCAAGCCAAGCCAACGTCTCCAAACTAATAAGGAAATATATGGTTCAAGGAGCTCTGAAAAATTAAACAGGTAGCTTATGAACAATTTGTTTCTCGGATGGGGGTGGGAGGGTGTTTATTATATTTATTGAACGTTGAAGGAGCATCCGAGGCGTCTCATGCAGCTTCATGTTTTGAGACGTGGGCCCAGAGCGCTATGTGCTGACAGGGCATGTCTCTAATGTATGGAATAAACTTTCTCTCCCTCTCTCTCTTCCTCTCCTTACCAACGCCCCCTTTTTTCTCTCATTCTCGCGTTTACTCGCCTCTCTCTCTCTCTCCGCCTCTTTCTCATTTTCTCTCACTCTCATTTGCTCGGCCCTCTCTCCCTGCCTCTGCCTCATTTTCAATCAACCAATCAATCAGTCTGTCTGCCCGTCCGTCCATCCGGCCATCCATCAAACTATATTTTGCACTCTATTTGCTTTATTATTAACTATATTAACTGTGTATTTTCCCCCATGTATTGCCTGGCCATCTTACACAGTGGTCTCTGAAGCAGTATTAGCAATATGCAAAAGCAGTGTTGGTGTCATTATTGGTTGGGGGGAAAAATATATACTGTATATATATTTGAACACTTACACTTGAATCCCTCCTGTCTTCCTGTCCTTTCAGTGGCATCTTCTGAAATATTCTAATTTTAGCGTCCAAGCTTTGGAGGAGTCACCCGAAACCTGTTTTCCTCACAGCGAGCCTATCTGCGGTACACCTGTCATTGCTTTCCCTCATGCAATGGCTGATCACAGCACACTTTAAACACGGTTACTCTTCTCTTATCTCTCCCCATACCGCACCGATGCCACCATCTCCAATCTCTGCTTTAATCATGTGACACCTCCTCAGCAACTGCCCCTCCCCCCTTTCCCCCGCATCCGGCAAGAGAAAACTGCCATCAATAAGGAGGGAAAGTTTTTCAAAGTCAGCTCTTAAAAGCCGCCGTCCCATCAAAATAGTCACATTTCATTATCGACTGCGTGCTATGAAAGAAAGACTCTCTCGCACATTAGGCAAATCATTGTTTTTGGTTGGGGTTTAGGGAGATATACATGAGTCCCTAAGATGGCGATAATTCATTTACATCACACGTCCTACGCTGTCTTTCTTATGCATATAATGTAATCACCTGAATACTCGTCACTCTTTCTGACAGTCAATATTTAAATGAGGAGGGATAGAGTAGCTTTGATGCACATTCACAAACATACACATATTACATTCTTTGTGCTGTAGTCTGCATATGAGGAGATCACCACCACTAATTCAAAGTAGTAGGAATTCCTCACAAACATGGAAATAGGATACTAGCATGGTTACTGTTTGATGTTAATGATGTTTTTTCACAAGAAAAAAACCCTTTGGCCCTTAACATGGCTATTACTGATGGTACTACAGTAGACATGACCAAAAATTGATGTAATTGATGTAAGTGTTGTTTCTCTGGTTCTTTTTCCAGGTTAACATCTCATTCAACATGACCCTGGGTGACTTCAGCCACATCTCTATTGTGGTCATCTTATACACAGACATATGCTCACCTGCACTCACATTACATTATCATTGTGCACGAGGCATACAGTCGACTGTCCAAACGCCTCTCTACAGCAGTGGGTCGACCCCACGGTGGCAGAGGGTGTGTGTTAATAAAAGGGGGCTCGGTGAGGTGCGCCGTGAGGCCATTGTGGTCTCCACGCTCGCTGGTTTTCTTTGTGCCATGAAAGCCTGGCGATACAGTAACAGCCAGAGGCAGAAAGGAGCTGTCTGTCGTCGAGCCGGCTGGTAACACTTGTTTCACCCGCCCTTCCAGGGGGCTGTGGAGAATAGAAGCGAGGCAGCTGGCAGGCCGAACAGGAAATGCAATGGTAACAGTGTCAACAGCTGCCGCCACGGCCACATGTACCAAACGGGCTGCATGAAAAGCTACGTGTTTGGATAGCTGTGGGGATTTGGTTCATACTGTATCACTGACTAATGCTGCAATACCAAATGAGTACCTTTGTGTGTTTTCTCGTTAGCGCTTTATACTGAGAGCTTAGTCATTACACAGGTGATGACAACATGGACGCCAATGAATGTTGAGTAAACAGGACAAAAACAACAGCTGAAGAGGACTGCAGACCACAACCGAAGTCAAAAAGGGCTGGCTGCTGACTTGAGAGTGCACTGTTCAAGCCATCGTTCAAACACGCAGACCTGAAACAATATCCCACGTCGAATGCCAGGTTCTCTTCTATTTCCATACATACATGATCCAATTTTATGATTTGAAAAATCATTCAATTCAGTAACGCAGAGTGTGAATGTGGCGCCACAAACATGCACATGTTCATAAGGTATGCATCCATGATTAGCGTAAAGCCCAAGGCAAGTATACTGTAAAATCCTGAGTGTTAAATGAACTCTGACAGTGTAAAAAATGACCCTCTCTCAGAGTTACCCACTTAAACGCCATATGGTTGACCAGATGGGGCCCCTCAGGGCTCTATACTAGTGTATTTTCTGTTTTCTGTAATTGTGGGGAAGGCAAATGGCCGACCAAAAAGCTCACAACGCGTTGCAGCAATATGGATACTGGGGTTTAAGTGGTTAAATTAACGCTAAGAATTTTAGAGTGTAGACTCCCACATTACCAGTGGCCTCAAACTTGGGTCAAGATGACCCCCTCAGCAGTCAATAAATCAAGATGTCACCTCTGACGCCCAATCCCCCCTCGGTATCACTAACTTTGAGTGTCCACAGCATTCTCTCACTTCCCCTGTGCCTTTACTTGACCCTCTGTCCAAACAAACAGCAGTCAGAGTCACAGCGACAGGTACAACATCTCCAGCTCAAAGTGAGGAGTGATCTCTTACCCTCCCCCATACTCTTTTCTCTCTTTCTTTCTTCAGCTCCCTTTGTTTATGTTTCTCTTTTAATTGTCTGTCTTGCTTTATTTCATTCTCATACTCTCTTCATGTTTTTATCGCGTGGCTTTGCAAAGGCTAGCCATCTCTGACAAGGTCTGGTTATAGTGTCTGTGTGTGTAATAACGTATATATGTGTCTGTCTTATCTGGAGCTAATCTCACAAACCCCTGGACGTCTGGACCAATCAGCATGCTGCCAATAGGCCACAGAGGTATGTTGCACATTTGATCTATCTATAAATGCGTGGTACTGTATCTCGGCTTGCGTACGTGCGTGTGTGCGTCTGTCTGTCCGTGTTTCCCCCGCATATCTCGAGAACCATCCTACAGATCCACTTCAAACTCACTGTGTGTATCGTTGAGGACCAGAGGGAGCGATGTGCCAAGTGGGTAATCAGTCGAATCGGCTGTTGTCCAGAACTGCCATGCAGCAACGGATCTCCATATATGGGGATAACTGAAAAATGCAAGGAATCTGTGTGAACCATCCAACTGATGAGAGTAATATGACGTCATATTGATGACATAAAGGATCTCCATATATGGGTATAAAAAAAAGGGACACAGTCAATGGGTTCCCATCTAGTTCACTTTAGGGGTTATGTGTCGCACCTGCTGTGATTTTGTGGGGGTGGCACACAGTGGGGGTGACAAACAATGGGGTACATCATTATAAGGAAGTAAACCCTGTGTATTTTCACATGACCTGAAGAAGATCCACAGCGGATCGAAACATCAGCTAATAAAGAAGTACCATTTACCTGCTTTGGTGTGCAGGCTCTACCTTTTTGCACATAAAAGGGACACAGACATACAGATGGGTACAACAGGCACCGTGCCAACGGGTACAATGAGTACAACAGGCATTGTATAACCGGAGGGTCATGCGTTCCCAACGGGCATTGGCCTAGAGGGCATAAAAACGACACAGACAGATACAGAGATGTGTATGTTTAAATGCCATGTCACATGCAGCAAACCCAGCACAAACGTCTCACAAAGCCCTGCCCCATCACTCAAGAAGTCTGACAGACCTACCAGAGAAGCCTAGAACCGATGCCTCCGCCACAGACCTCAGGATTAAAAGAATTCTGTACCTCCTCATCAGGCCCGTTTTTTCGATTCTTGAAATCCATAAGCCCCTCCCAATTACCCTTTTGCACGTTCCATCAAGGGGTCATTTGAAGCTCACACTCCAAATCTGGGACCATTTGGTCTATCACTCCCCGAGTTATGCCCCGGACCGAGATTCTGTACACACATTTCTCATGGACAGAGACTTTTCTCGCAGACAGACACTTTGTGGCTTATAGTATGATGATGATGATGATGATGATATAGTAGTAGATAGACAATGGAAGTCACTTGCGGCTGTGATTGCACTGAAATCTTGCCCATATTTTAGTGATATGTCATAGATTTGTCATTGACAACTGACGTCACAGATGGCTGATGTCACAGGCTGGTTCACATCTGAGATCCACATTGGAGTGAAGTCCAAGATCCACATTGGAGCCACACCCTTTCTATATGGATCCTGATATCCACATAATTTCGAGTCTACTTTCCCCCCTTATCCCTTCAAATATATATATACCGTTTCCGCCGAAGGTTCACCTATCACGACATGCTCAAAATATGCTGGGGTTCATGTGGTTAAGTCTTCCCTTTTAATGTTTTTTCGTTTTATCAAATCACTGAGTTGAGCTGTGAAAATATGTAATTATCACATGCCCGCTGGGTATATTTGAAGATGGAATTTGTGTCCTCTATGACCAAATTCCACGTGAGGGTTTTCAAATAGGAATATGGCGAACAGCAATATAAATTTCAGTCCAAAATATCATGGTCTTTATTTAAGTCTTAGTTACATTCAATTTGGCTAGAGCTTTAATTCACCCTTAAGGGATCATTGGTGGACACACATCTGTGAATCTGGTGGCATTATCTACCATTTGCTAACTTTAATACCTTGCTGGGATTGCTTTACATTAGAGCTTATTCTATCTCCGTCTTGAACATCTGAAGTTCCTTTTATGTGCGATTCATTACTCGAATATGAAGGATCTGTCGGGGTCATCTCGCAATGAATGTAACCATCAGTTTACATTCTTAGTCATCATTAGATGAATAAATATCAATGAGATTACCTCATAAGCCTTGGGAAGATATACCCCCCTCCCCAAGTCTTCTCAGACATGGAGGAAGCATTAAAGGGCTATTTCTAGTAAGCGTGTAAAATGTATAACCATCCTAGCTGTGAAATAGCCTCAATTTTAAGCCAGGGAGAATTATCCAATGTCTTTTTTTTCCCTCATGTCGCAAGAGACCAAGAGGCTTTGGCTCAGAGAGAAACATGGTGCTGATAATGGGACAGAGGAAGACCTACAGACAGAGGCATCTACTTTCAATGACCTTAAATACCTTATCTGCACCTTTGAAGCCAAGGCAGGGTGATTGGCAGGTCAATTTGTGATAGTATCGGCCGATGTACTCAGCACTCTTAATGCTCTTTGCTGCCGATAAGTCTGCTTAATGTGAAAACTGTCATAATTCATCCTCCTTTTGAGCAATATACATTTTCTCGAGGAATCATCAATCCGGTCACCTGTCAAAGAGAACGTCAGGATCCCTGTTCCGTCGTCCGCTGTGCTGTGATTTCAGTTGATGGAGATTATCCCACACTATAAAGCGGTTAGGATTATTCCTCTGGTTTGTTGAATCAAAGTTTGTTTTCCCTCCCTTAACACTGTACTGTAAGTAACTGTGATAGGGAGTGTAAGATGCCCGGCCCTACACCACGGATGCTCCCCATGTGTCCGCTCTTTGTCCATGCTGTCCCCTGTCAAACCTGTCAAAGTGCCATCCCCTCGCAGTTGGCAGTTTCCATGTGCAAATTAACAGATTCAGTGGTGAACTGGATTCCAATTTGGTAGAAAAGGAGAGTGTGCAAATTATCCATGTTTTTTAATTGAACCCAGTGCACGGTGTGAGGTGAAGGGCTATTGTTCCGGATGGGGCAGGTGCAAATTTATTCCCTCGGGAAGCGCCGCAATGTCCGCCCTCCAACCGAGTCCCATCGTCAGCCTAATCAGCCCGCAGCTTGAAAACTTTCCCAGTTTTGGCACTCTAACACAGAGACATACATCGCCATTACATAGTCATGGCTGCACTGTATTCCTAGCCACTAAGGAGTGATAGATGGTGGTATTCCATATAATCTCATACATTAATGGCCAAACACCCCGTACATTTCTCATTGTACAGATTGCAATCAGTTAATGACAGCATAATAGATTGCATTCCATACAGTATTTCTCAAACTTGCCTTGGACATTTTTGCCAGGCACATCTGTTAACAAATACACTGTGCAATTTAGCACATGCAAAACTCGGCAATCTTTAAAATGTGACTCTAAAATGGAACCCCTCTTCATGTCATCACTGTGGAGTGGTTTGTCAAATCTCCGTTTCAACTTTCAATTCAACCACATCTCAGTGAGACCATGCCCCCCCCCCCCCCAGGCAAAGGCCCTTGATGCTTTAACACATCTTCTCTCCTGGGTGCCTCGGTAGGGGGTCTGGCTCAGGGATTCTACCTGGGCTCAGTGGCATGCATCATCACCACTGGGCATCCACCACAGCACCCCCTGCTTTGCTTACATATACTGTATGTCCGCTATTCATCCAGTCCCTTGTCAAACCTGTCAAAGTGCCATCCCCTCGCAGTTGGCAGTTTCCTGTGCAAATTAACAGACTCAGTGGTGAACTGTATTCCAATTTGGAACCAAAGGAGAGTGTGCAAATTAGCCATGTTTTTTAATTAAGCCCAGTGCACTGTGTGAGGCGAAAGGCCATCGTTCCGGATGGGCCAGGTACAAATTTATTCTCTGGGGAAGCGCAGCGATGTCCGTCCTCCAGCCGAGTCCCATCATCAGCCTAATCAGCCCCCAGCTTGAAAACTTCGCGTTTTTGGCACTCTCATGCTGGGACACACTGCTGAGTGGTCAGAAATTATTCATCATTTGAGGACCTCATTTGTAACATTTCCATTAAAAGTTGCCACCACGCAGACAGGCCCAAAATTTGGTTTTTGATAATTATAGTTGTGGGACAGATGTGTCGGTCAGTCTCTTCAAGCACATGACCTCACTCTGTGTCACACTGTCTCTTTCTCTCACTCTATGGAAACCCGTTAGGCACACAGCATGTTTCTCAGTATGCTCTGCTGTCATGCTCCCTGCCCAGAAGGGTCTCAAGGTGTCTAGTTCCAATTCCAAATATCGTACGTGGCATGTAGAATAGGAATGTAAAAAGATCATCTCAAATATGCTTTTCATTTTAAGGACAAAATATATCACAGTGAATGATAAATGAATATGGATTCAAATATTCCTGAGCTGGCTCTGGCACTTCATAGAACACTGCCATGACATTAGAGCACAAAATGATCAATGGAAAATACAGTAGTGTCATCTAGTTTCAATTACAATTTACAATTTCGGCCTTTAGTAAACGCTCTTATCTCTTTGGCAAAAGCTCTCAAGTACAACTGACATGTGACATTAAACTACAAGTGACATGAACTTTGTCAAACAACAAGGTAAGTGGTCAAGGAATTACCGTACATAGTGCTAAGGGAATAAATATTTTCTATAAAGTAACTGGGAGCAACAAGAAAGCATCTACAGTATACATTATAATAACGTACCTACTGTAGCATTTCTAAATAGTCAACGAGTAGGAAATGCAGATAGAGAGGGTGGGACCAGTCATATGCATAGTCAATTTCTGTTGTGGGTGACAGGGACATTCGAGTGTTCTCATTGGACTCTGTGTAGTCCTCGGCGGGGGCTTGAATCATACAGCGCCTAGCCACAGATAATGAGCTGTCTTTAATCATGGGAGACAGTACTTTGAGCTTCTTTGCATCTTATTTGCAAGGGAAGAGAACGGGGGGGTCTAATTACTGCTCTGCAGAACAATCACAGTTTTCTGTCTCGTCAGAACTGATGCAGAGTCCTAACCAACCTTGACAGGAAGTGACAACAAAACCCAGTTCTCACTTGTGACATGGAACCCAAACACAAACAATGAAGAAACTATGAGAAAGAATAAAAGACAACAAAACTGAAAACATTTAAGATTTTACAATGTAGATCAATGAATCCCTTCATATTACAGTACCATGCATAGTTCTAACTTTTTCCAAATTTTCACCTGGGAATATAGATAGGATTTGCTGCAAATACATCATAACGCACGTACTGTTGTTTTGACAGCACATTGTATATATTTTACTGATGTTTCAAAGAAAGGAGTCTGTGACAGCTTTGTGAGAACATTTCTTACACACAATACCCTATGCTTGAGTTTCCTACTGGCAGAAAAAAGATGAAACACACTGTACATCAAAATGGAGATGCATCAAAATACATGCTAAACTTGACTTTGATTCAAATGCGGTTGTGACAGAAATTGACAGTACAGGATTCCTTTTGTCAAGGCATGCCATCGCACAGAGAAATAAACACTGCATAAAACTCTGGATCAGTGACACATGCACCAATCCACAAAAAATAACTAACTAATTGTCAGTGACACCTTGGGGTGTGAAATATTTCAATCACTGGCTAACATCGCAACTGCTTTATGGAGATGTGTGGATTTTAAACTTGGTCAGTTCAAGCCAGCACGAGAATATCCTCATGCCACGCTGAACACACATTTCTACGGTAAAATAATCTTGATTCGAGAGAATAATCCACTGGGCTGCCTCACTATCCTCTACATTCCATTAAACTAAAATGGCTGCCAGAGATAAGTCCTGCAATCCCTCCACTGCTTCATTCCTGTCCACATCCACAAGAAGCAAAGAAGGAAAAGAAAAGATAATTCTGTCCCATAACCCCTGTGTGATCATTTGCATCTAAAACGATATTCGACATTTGTTATTCCATCAATCAATACCATCTTTCCCATTCTCTGTGTGTGCATAATCTCAGAGGCTGCATGCAAAATGCTTAACAATAACACGTATGTTATACAAGGAGCCATATATCATCCCTGGACGCATTTACATCCTGTTAACAATTTCTCAGGGCAGATTAGAGGGCGCTGAGACAGCGGCCCAGATCCCATGAGAGAGGGGGCTTTGGAAGCTGATAAGGCCAGCCATAGGGAGGCAGGATTAATACATACGACCACGACACATGGAGGCCCTCTGATTATTCCAGCAGAAAAACGGGCCCTATCCCATCGGTCCCTGCGTGATTAAATACAGGGCTGAGTGCGGACAGGGTGGCTAGGGGGACGCCGGAGATAACTAATTTTATTTATGCAAGCTGGTTAGCCTGGCGGATCACGGCAGAGGGATTGTTCACGCTACAGGGGTGAGGGATCGCACCGGGGGAGCTCACCCCTGATCACACCAGGGGCAGCTTTATTTGACGCTTCTCCACCTTTCCATCCTCTCTCTCTCTCTCTCTCTCTCTCTCTCTCTCAACAGAGAAGAGAGTATAGATCACAATTTCTTCCACCCCACCTCTTCTCTCTCTCACATTCATGTTTTCTTCTGAGGCTTCGGTTATGTATGTGTGTCCATCATCATCTTACAAAATAAAATCTGGAGGGTTAATTGATCTCTTATCAGTAAACTGTTTGTTAAATTACTTAAATGAACCCTCCAGATTTCAACGTGTACGTTGTGGGCTACTCTCAAGTCCATTTTCACCCAACTCCAACAACCTGAGCAACAACTTCTAATGAGCTTACAAAAATGCCATGTACTGTACATGGCAGCCAAAATATTTAGGGAGAGCTGTATGTGCTGTGAAGAAGAGGATCCTTAGCACCACCACTTAAGGTTCAGACTCTCAGTCACGCCTGAAATGAAAAAGTACAGCTTGAGTTGAGTCTACCTCCTTGACCAGGACTTAAGAAACTTTAAGCAGTAATCGCACTGCACATTAGACTTTGTGGAAGCAAAGCAAAGACTGCCTAATTAACTTCTTCAAAAACATGTACTCATTATAAATTGAATTCCTTTTGGTGGTTAGAGGGTGCTTTAATTAATTAATTAATTAATTAATTGTGTTAATGACCTATTAATGGCAGTGCACAAGGAATTCTAATGAGCCACCCTAATTAAATATTATCTCACTGCTTAATCAATGTGTTTAATTATTCACTTGATATTTTCTGCGGAATCAATTTGGCCCAGGGTCACAGGAGGAAAATGCTGATTGTGTGCTCTCTCAGTGATTCATCACTGAATTGGTCATTCAGTTCAAAATCCTCTTTTAATCACAGTGAATATAAGCCATTTGGCTCAGATCCATACATTTCCATGTGAGAGAGCAATTCTGATCATTTTGATATCAATTTCAATTGACCCCAGGTCACATTTTACATCTGTTTGAAAGACATGTTTTAATTAGAGATATGAGGTGTTGCAATTACATAGCCATGTCTCCGCTGTGTTCCTAGCCATTAAGTAGTGATAGATGGGAGTATTCCATATAGTCTCATATATTAATGGACAATCCTCCTGTAATTTTCTCATTGTACAGCTTGCAATTTGTTAATGACAGTTGTTAATGCCCAATGCGTTGCTTCTTTTCTATTTCTGTTCAAACTTGTGTTGGACAAATTGCGTGTGTTGCCAGGCACATCTGTATAGTTTACACATTATACTATTTGCTAGATACAGCACATGCAAAAGACAAGTCAGACTTTAAAATGTGATTCTAAAATTACACCCCTCTATGTCATCTCTGTGGTGAAATTTCCATTTCAACTTTTATTTCAACCATATTTCAGTGAAACCATGACCCCCCCACCCCCATATCCAGAGCAAACTGGAAGGCCTCAGTCATCATCCTCGTTTTAGCTCAAATTTGGTGGGATCAAAGGTGGCCAGCTGGGCGGGGGCGAAGAGCAGATGGTTGCATGCTCGGGCGGGAGGGAACCAGGCAAAGGCCCTTCAGGTTTTAACACCTCCTCTCCCCTGGGTGCCCGGGTGGGGGTCGGGGGGGGGGGGGATCCGGCTCGGGGATCCTACCTGGGCTCAGTGGCATGATCACCAGGCATCTACTACTGCACCCCCTGCTTTGCTCACATATGGCGCCATGCAGCCATAGGGGCTTTGAGCCGCTGCTCGGCCCAGAGGAAAACAAAGTGTGGAAGGGCAGAGCAGGATAAGCCTCACTCATTAGAGATGAGCACTGCTCTGAGAATGAACTCGTTCATTACTCAATCGAGTTCATGTGGGAGGGAGTGGGGGGGGGGTTGGGGTTGTAATTCCAACCTGGAAATAGCAAAGCATCTTAATTTATTGCCCTAATTCAACTATAATCTGATGAAAAAAAGAAGAAAAAACAACACGTATTCCGATAAATTAGTTTAGTTTTTCTGCCTTTACCTGTGATAACCCCAGTTGTTGGTGTTCATGGGCCAGGGACCGAACGTCTGCAGAGACTGCAGGTGCTGGGGCAGATTAATCCCTTGCCAAATCAGCTCCGCCTCAACAATCTCAGAGTTCTAGGAACGGAGCCTGCTGGGAACTTGAAGTGGTACTTGTGGTCTGGGATTATGACTTTCAAACTTGTTGGCCCCGAGAACACAAATGTAGCCTCTTGAGATGAATCTGCAGAGGGACGGAGGTCTGTGGGGTGGATTCATCTGCTGCCTAATGTTTTTTTGGGGATAACTATTTTTCCATAAATCCATCTTAAGTAGTCACATTCTCCATGTGGCTAATAGGATCATGATGGGAGTAATCTTTACAAATCTGACAGAAAAAAAAGAATGTCCTGGCCTTCAACTTCTTCCTCTCGGTAAATGAACAATTTCAAGAGTCTTTCCTGTGGGAGAACAGAAAAAGACTTAAATTGGCAACGGGACAGAAACGTAATAGAAAAAACAACATAGTTTTCTCAGGAGAAGGATTGTCTCTTAGCAGTATGCAGGGGTTAGTACTGTTTTACTCCAACCAAATTTGCTTTTCTAATTTCAGATACAAACTGCACACAAAGGTTCAGTGCAATGCTTATGTAGCATTTGTGAACTATGTGGATGATGTATTTTAAATGATATTCAAAATATAAAATATGATCCCTTAACATTTGTTTGACACAAACGCAAACACACGATCATGAGCGAGTGCGTGCGCACCGCACGCACGCACAATAAAAGGATGTCACCGGTTCAATTCTCGGCTTACTCGTGTCAAAGTGTCCCTGAGCGAGACACTTAACCCCTAACAGCTCCCCATAACACTCATCTGAACGAGCCATCTGCTGGGTGAATGCAGAAAAGTAATTTCCCTGTTGGTCGATACAATACTCACAACTACACTACGAATGTTCACACTTGAATTTAAAGACAACTTGTTTACTGCACCATAAAGCAATAAAATGACCTGTCCTACAGTACAGTTGACCAGCCAGGATTCTTTATCACACAAATTGAAATGGAAATGGTGCATGATCGGAGAGATCTCGTTTGCCCCCCATTCCTCCCCATGTCTGTCACACCTAGGTCTGCAAAGCCCCACGGCAGCCTAAGACACGCGCAATATGACCAAGACAACCACTCATTGTCATATCAAAATCTAAACACGTTCGTGAAGCCAGAAGATTTGCTCTGTGTTCACCCACCTGCTCAAACATACAGCCACACGTCATTTCAGCCTCTGCAATTTCATCTAGCAAACACACGACAAGTGGCATCTGTAATTCACCATAAAATGTATGATCTCTCAGTAACATCAAGAGAAAAAAACATTAAGACTACTGATGATATTACAGTAACATTTCATACTCTAGATCAGCGGTTCTCAAACCTTTTCACGTCGAGGACCCCCAAATTAATATGTATTTGGCCGGGAACCCCCATCTGAAAAGTTTTTGTGCCAGGGACCGACCCCACACAAATGTTTAAAAAATGTTCAAACATTTTCACATTATTTTCACGTTTCAAAAAAGAAAACAGCTCTACAAGATCACGTTGTGTCCCTGACGCGTTGTGAGATCGTAGATGTATTAGTGGTTAAACTGATTTTGATGCTATATTAACTCATTTTGCTGGGGACCCCCTGGAACCCCCTCAATGACCCCTGGGGGTCCCCAGACCCCACTTTGAGAACTGCTCTAGATTCTGTGGACGATTATACCTTACAACATATTAATCTAATTTAACTTGATAACAAATTACTATACTTCTGCTGTTCCTTCTTATCTGAAAGCATTTTCTGACGATGAGCATGACATATAAATGTACACCATGCCATCACACAACTTTCAGCTCTCGCTATGGGCCTGTTATAGCAGCCTGGACTTGGATGTGGACAAAGTTTCAGTCCAGGGTCTATCTATCACAGAGGATGAGCTGACTTAGCTGACATTTGTGTCTACTCTATGTCTTGTCCATCTTCTTTTGTATGTGTTTGTGTATGCAGGTGTCAGATGTGTGTGAGTGTGTATCACGTTTTGTATGTGTGTGCACTGTACTTGTAAGTGATAAGTGTGTGTATATGCATTTGTGCGCACAACTGCACATGTGTGATACATGCACGTATGGGTGCATGAGTGAATGACGTGTGTGTGTGTGTGTGTGTGTGTGTGTGTGTGTGTGCGTGCGTGTGTGCGTGTGTGTGTGTGTGTGCGTGCGTGTGTCATTGTGGTCTGGCACCTGTCCACAGGCTCCTCGTCTGACTGATGAATCAGTGTCTTCAAGGTGTCTTTGAAGACGTCTATTGTGTCTTTTTGTTCCATAGTCTTAAGCATCCTGTCCTGTGTCTCCCTTCCCTCACTAAAGTGAAAATAAATCCACTGCTGACACCAGAACAATGGATTGCCCAGGCCACCATCCCATCAAACATCCCTTCCTCTTAGAAAAGAAGTAGAAGAAGATAATGGATTTGGGATAAGGGGGATTGCATTCAAGTATCTGACAATAAATCTCCATCTATTTGCCAACTCTCTCTATCCGTGCTCTAGGAGCGCATATAAAGAATAAAAAAAAACAATAACCCAAAAACTTTTGACTGGTTGTGTTTTGTTGTTTTCCTTCCTCTGATTTCTTTTTTTAAATGTATTTATTATTTATTTATTTATTTATTTGTGATGTCACAACTGCCATCATTCATGCGCTGCATGGTGTGTCAGGCCAGATTAGAGGCAGGGACTGGGTGCCTCGACAGCCATCGTACAGTATCAATATTGTGACGGCTGAGGAGCCACGCGTCCTCACATCTCATCGGAGTGCAAAGGCAATTGAAAGAAGGAAGCGTCACCATCCTGACACCCCGAGTCACTTCAAGGAATCCCTTTCAAGAAGAAACAAAACCTCACCTGACAAAGCAAAGGTAGCCCAGGACAGGAGTAAATAGCATCAAACAGTGAGGGTATTTCCACTTTCAACAAAAAGAAAGGGAAAAAAAGAAAAGAAAAAAGAAAAATCAATGAATTAACAAAATCTGGAAATGAAAAATTGCTTATGTTTGACGGCACTACGTCAGATGTGGTTATTTTGCTGCAGATTGGTTTGAAAAGTATATTCCAGATGAACATAGTCCCTGGAGAAAAAGTCAAGACATCCACCATGACCTATTAACCATGCAATGACCGACGTTTAGCCAAGATTAACAAAATTATTCAGGTAAGTTTAGTAAAGTTGTCATAGGGACAATATGTAAACAAATGCAAAATCTATACAAAAACGGCCATTCACAGGAAATGAATGTATGATATATGGCTCAAGCTGTGTGAATAGACTGTCATAATATGTGATGTACTGATGCTGGTATTTCAGTTCCATGTGGGTTTATCATGAATTAGTTTTTTTCAGTTCGACAAAACGCAATCATTTCCTCCTCTATTACAGTATTGTACTCATTAACCCCAATTACTCTCACAGGAGGCAATCAACATTTCCCGTTTTTTCCACAAAGAATAAAATGGGGAAGAATAAGTCCAGCTGCTGTCCTCATCAATTGGTTTAATCTGGAAGGGCTTAAACTGGGATGAGAGCCAAATGAGAAAAGTTTAACATGAGGTTAATTACCCTATGAATGTATTCTTTGACCAGTGCTAATTTCTCCATATTCGACTTTTTGTCATAGTTTGACCTCAACTAAAGTGGTTGGCACTTTTCCTGTTACTCAGATGTACGTGCACACCCTTTCTAGCGAATATTGCTATGAACATTCTCTCATTGTTTTGTTATAGCAGATTAATGCAGCGTGTGACCCAGTGACTCTTGGGAGTTATGTTGACTGTGCCCATAACGCTGAGCCAAGGAGAACTGCCAATGACTTTACCACTCTTTTTCATGTCTCTCAACATGTGACCGCCCGACATGAACTGAATTCCCCACTGTTCCATCCCTAGAAGAAGGCTCTTATTTTGACATTCAATTTGGACTCGCTGTTTGTCCCTGGTTGCTATGATGCTCAGCCATCCAGCTTCTGGCGAAGGCTAGAGCTGAATGGGAGGGCTGCGAGCTCAAGAGGAAGAGTCGCTTTGCCCACTTAAGACCAACTGGAAGCATAGATTGTCCATGCCTAAGATTGTCTATCTAACAATAAAACAGATAAACGGAAAAGAAGAGTAAGGAGAAGGGGAAAAAACTAAGCTAAAAAAGAAAATCCAGGGTGATTACTAGATCAGCATGCCTTGGTGCAATTACCATCACTTTGAATTTGAAATGGCCATTTAAAGGGCAGTAGAGCATCTTGGTAAATTAGACTGGAGCCTAATTAGCACACTCCAACCTGACAACCATGCAGCTTTCAGCCTGGCTGAGCAGGGCAGTCAAGCAGGAGGAAGTGACTGACTGAAGGACCACGGAGGCCCTGCCGCTCCTGCACTAAACTCATCACACGCCCAACTGGGAGACACGCACGCACGCACGCACGAATAAAGGCATGCTCGGACAGCCAGTCCAACCCACCCCACACCACTCTCTATGTAAATGCATATATAATAAAAAAGTACTTGTGTGCAAAATAATTGAAAGTTTTGTTTTCTGAAACATTTTCATCAGTGACAAGCGTATGATGCAGTTAGCAAGCGATTGCCCAAGTGATGTGCACCATGCGTTGTACTGCGGTGACATCTCCTTCAGTTAGTGCTTCCACAGAAAGGTGGCGCTCAAGCACATCTCACATCCATCTCAAGCTGCTGGCAGTCGTGGATCGTCAGGCCCACGACCCCTGACCCCCTCACCGGTAAATTAACTCTGCCCCCAGTTGGGTGTTGTGCCAAATGTCAGGAGCTGCCTCTAATCCTGTCTTACAGTCTGGCTGGCAACTCGGCACTAGAATGCCTTTACTGTCCAGACCAATCTAGCGACTGATCTCAGGTCAGCGTCACTATACTTTCACTACAGGTCCAACCTCCAACAGAGTGGGACCACCTACTCACTCAGAACGGAACACTCGAATGTTGAATGGAGATATATATCTTTAAATGATGCAGCAGCAGAGAGTTTTAGTTTTGGAGACAAAACTTTTGACCGTCAAAGTGGTTGAAAAGTACGACTGCAAAATCCTGCCGGAGGGAGGGAAAAGTGCTGAGGGGAGGTGAAACAAGACACTGTCAAGACAACTGTGTGTGTGTGTGTGTGTGTGTGTGTGTGTGTGTGTGTGTGTGTGTGTGTGTGTGTGTGTGTGTGTGTGTGTGTGTCTGTGTGTCTGTGTGTCTGTGCGTGCGTGCGTGCGTGCGTGCGTGCGTGCGTGCGTGCGTGCGTGTGCATTTGTACGTGCGTGTGCGTGTGTGTGCAACTGTGCATGCGTGTGCGTGTGTGTATGTGTGTGTGTTTCACCTCTCCCTGGGGTCTTTTACCAGGGTCTGGTCAAAGACATTGAGAGCCCCCATGGCTAGACCTGTCACAGCACAACAGGTCGATCACAACTTCCCCGAACACTCTGCAGAGTGAAACTATGTTTGATAGGTCATACCTGGACAAAAGTATAAATACCACATCAACATAAAGAATCAATTAAAAGAAATGTAGGGATCAGTGCTGAAGAATGTTCTGGTTTATTCTGAATGTTGTGCAGATTACTGATGTGCTGTACTTTTTGACTTATTGATTATGGATGAAGCCGAGCATGATTTGCTTTGGATGGATCAATCCAAACCGGTTCAGGAGACCTGGTTGACCTCTCCAAACCACAGTCATGGAGCGCTGGCATTGTCTGGAGGAAGAGCTAATTTGATTTGAGTTAAATGTGGACCTCAATCACTGCCTATTAGCTTAGATTCAATTAACCCAAATCATGTTATTGTGTTTGATGACAAAGAGGTTTCTGTGCGGGAACCTCATTGTCAGATCATTGTTCTGTTGTCCCATTCAGTTCAGTCAATGGCTGACAAAGAAAGCCCAGCTGCCAATGACAACTAGTGAGGGTAAAGGTCCTTTATTATTGTTAATGGCAGGCTACCTGGACACACAGACTGCCCTGCACATTGACCATCAGGACAAAATGACATTATACTTGGTTTTGTCATGCAGCAATGTACTTAGACAATAAAAAATCCAAAAAAGTAGAATATATTGGGTTAGAAGTCTGAGAAAGAGGCTGTGCAGCTCAAAAAATCCCCTGACAGCTATTTGGTGCGCAGATATTTCTGCTCTAATCTACAAGTTTTTTTGTTTGTTTTTTAATCCAGCACCCATTGTGCATGTCTTTTTTTTTGGAATCTTTTCTTGGAGAATGTATTGGCATCATCTTCCCTCAAAATGCTGCCAACGTACTCAATTTACAATTTAGATATTTAGCAGACGCTCTTACCAGAGCACTTACAAGTGTGAGATCGGAATAAGCAGAGTACAGTAAGCATGAACTACAAGACCTAGCCGGTTGAGTGTCTAAAAAGAAATACTGGAATTTGACAGAAGTACTGCCAAGGAAGTTACGTTGAGGCTTTACAGAATTGTTTACATTCCCTTTGCATGAAAAAAGACAGTTTCCGGGGGAAGTACATACAATGGAAGTCCCGCCCTAGAGACATATTCTGCATTACTGTAGGTTGTAACCAGGCTGTACTGTTCTTCTCATGAGAAAAGGCTCGGACCGAGACTAGCATGAACACTAATCAGTAACCAACAATAATCACATAGAGTGCAGAGAGACTGTAAAAAGTCTGACCTGTGTTTAATCAAAAAATATTGTGGCAACAAAGTGACACGTAATACAATTGAATAGATTTTAGTTCTCTAAAATGTGTTGGATTTTTTAAGTATCTCAGGAAAATGATTTATATTTACTTATTATCTTTTTGAAATTGATTTATATTTACAAATTATGTGAGTGAAATTGGTTTATATTTACTAATTGTCTGGATGAAATTGACATGTTTTAATTGATAGCACATTACTCTAAATCTATTCAATATAATTGAATGTCACTTTGTTGACATAACTTTTCTATGTATAATCTACTCAACAAATACACATAGAATAGATTAGACATCGAATAAGTATGGCAACAAAGTGACATTCAATATCATAGACTAGATATAAAGTCATATGATGCCAATTAAACTTTAAACAATGCAGGTAAAGATACATAATAATAAGCACTAATAGCATTGCAAATGTGTTGAATTAAAGTACTGCAGTTTACTTAAGTTAAGTCAACAGATCACCATGTATAAAAAGAACAGCATGAACATTTATTTGTGAGGCAGAAATGCGACTAAAGCTATTCAGTGGAACCTGATTGATTCCTCCGTCCTTGGATGTAACCCTCGCCTCCTTGCTCGGAGGCGGGACAAAGGCTTGTGTGGAGGACGCGGAACAAAACAATGGCACATCTTTTTTGACCATCTTTTTTGAAAATGGCTGATCTTCAAGCTTACAACACGTATATGTATATCCTAATAGACGCCGGTAGGGATGGGCCACTATTATTTCAGTTCGCTTATAGATTCCAAGGACTTGGAATCGATGAGCAGAATCGCTTAATGTTAGAATCTGAATCCTAACAACACACTTCCCTAAAGGCAATCCTTTCGGTCAGGGGAGGCATCTGTGCTTTAAGAGCTCGCTCTTTCAGGGACGGACATAGGGTCCTTCAAGACATAGGAGCTCTGACTGTAACTATACTGTAACTATTCTTTAAGCTGCATAGCTCTGTCTTCTGATATAACATTCTATAAAAAGCGCACATGTGAAGCTAGAATTATGGGTATTGAATTCATTGTTTGTGATAGATAAAGTTCATGAAATAATAATAATGTTGAAATCGTAAAGACAGCTAATTCAGGTCATTACACTTGTTATATCATGTAGATAAATAATATCTTTACCTGTTCATCATGGACTTTGAACGTTTCAGCCAAAGCTGATGGGATGCTTTCTGCCTAAACATGGCCCTCAAACGTGGAATGTGGCGATCAAGCTCAGCGTAGAATGTGTTGGGCTGGTTCTTGTTTGTAATCCACTGGAACTCAGCAAGCACCTACAGTACATAAAACAATAAACAAGCAAATATAGAACAAAAGGTTCAGATGTTTGGTAGATTATTTCTCTTTTTTAACAATACTTCTTGGAAATAACTTTGAAACCATTGGAAAGCCTGTTTATTTGACTTTTAAATAATGCCCCATTTATAAGGAACATACATTTTTGGGGTGAACAGCACTATAGCAATATGCCGATATCGTAACCTGGAGCCAATGAAGGGAGTGGAAAAGGGGGGAGACGTGAACATTTTGCTGGTTGAAGAACAGGCATGCTGCAGCATTCTAGATCATTTGAAGGGACTTAAGTGAGCATGCAGGGAGGCCAGTAAGGACTAAGGACAGAGTTACAGTAGCCAAGCTTTGAGATGCAGGATTCAAGGCAGCAAATTTTGGGTTCGCTAGATGTGGTGAATACGCAATGTTTGACAGCAGCTGATTAAACAAAAACATTCACTGTAGTGTAGCCTCGTATTCCATTGTGATTGATTGAATACTTTATTAGCAGTTTACAAAAAAAGCACAGGAAACGGTTGCTAAGACGATTTTAAACCCAAGAAAGCCTATGGCTTGTTTCCATTGGGGTCCTTTGTACTCAATTCATCTACCTACCCTAAAGCCACGGATATTACCAGTTGAGTCGGGCCGCTTGTGTCCTAAAATATTCTGTATTGTTCAATAAAGAAGTGTTTTAAGCACTTAAACCACAGCTTCCGTATTGTGGGGAAAGCTTTTGCTGAAAATGGCAGATCGACAAGCTCACATCGGCTATTTTCAGCGAAAGCTTTCCCCACAATAACGGAAAACAGAAAATACACTAGTATTGAGCCCTGAGGGATTCCAGTCACCCATATGGGGTTTAGGTGGTTAAGCGCGTCTGTGCCGGAAGTTCCCTGTACTACTCAAAGAGTGTAGTGGCGCTGTTGGAGCCGGTGAGAGCCGGTATTACACTCGATGGGAACGAGGAAATACAGTGAACGCTCGGCACAGACGGGATTAAGACATTTTGTTATCGAACAATACAGAATATTTCACAACACAAGCTTCCCGACTCGGCAGGTAATATTCTTCGCTTTGAGGGTAAGCACTTAATGTTTTGAATCCTTACATGTATGGAGTCATAGGGCAATTATTACACTTGGACGTTGGGGTCCACCAAGGCGACAGAGATTACGTAGAAATTCTGTCAGATTTGTCCAAAGTAAAAGTACTCATTATGCAAAATGTCCCACTTCACAAGTTTTCAAATGTATAAAATGTCTAAAAATCTTTTGAAAATAGCAGATCTACAAGCTCACAATGCATTGTGAGCTTGTAGATCGGCAATTTTCAAATGGACGAAATATAAGGGCTGAAATGGTTAATGTTTTAATGTTTTGTAATTATGTTTTTATTCAAGGGTATTTAATAAGAAACTAGAAAAGGTGCTCAGGAGCAGGTCAGGTAGGTTATTGTGGGCCAGCAGTTATAGGTAAAAACACACATCGGCCTGTTATAGCGCCACCATGAGGCTGATTGAAAAAATTGAAGATTTTCAAGTGGCATGTCTTTCTCGGCATAGTGGGAATGTGCGAGCACTATTTCACTGAAATCGCACCTATGTATGTTCATGATTCGAGGCATTTTGTTAAAAATGGACCAATCCTGTGGGGCGAGGACACACAGACACACGGACGGACGGACAGGGTGCAAAACATAGTCTCTCGGCCATGCCTTTCGGCCTGGCGGAGACAATAAACAGGAAGCACAAGGATGCAAACAGGGAAACTGAACTATACTGGGAAACACTTAACTATTATGACATGTACATACAGCTCTGGAACAGACACTCACAGATGACAAAAACTGGCAAGCAGAAGAATCATAAACACAGGATTTAAATAGTATAGGAGTATAGACACAGGTGAAACTCAAAGACAATCAACACAGGGATAGGCTGGGGCAAACAGGACACAGGTGATACAATGAACGATAATCAGGAGGTGAGACAAGACAGGTAACAACTACAAAGGAAGTCAAGAGACACAACATCATTACAAAAAAATAAGATACAAGAACACACTCCATAAATAAGACAAAGAAATGCAGATCCTGACAAGAAGTAAAAGTACTGAAAATAGGAAATACTCCAGTGTAGTAAAAGTACCTCAAAATTGTACAGTACTTGAGTAAGTATTTGAGTAAATGTAGACGTTACTTTACACCACTGGCCTAAGCTAACGTCATGTGCTAATACAGCTCAAAGTAGGCTAATACATATGTTTACTTTGAGCTTCTCTTGTCTCAAATTAAAACGGTAACATTAGCTAGTTGTTTTTGAAACACAATAGACTATTAACAAATAAATGCTATTAGCAATAATGTTTTTTTGCTTGTATTTAACAACGTTGTGTAGGCCACAAGTAGCCTACACAAAAAATAATTCCTTACACTGATGTGTGTCATCCTCCTTCTTTTTGTTCCTTTTAGTAAACAAGTAAGACGCGCGAACGCGGGAAGCGAACACATATGAACCATGGCTACTACTCCACTACATCTCAGAGGCAAATATTGTACTTTTACTCCACTACAATTATTTGAAAACTTACTTTGCATATATCAATTATTATATTATAGAATACACATTAACCACTTAGCCCTATTTTAAGCTCACAACGCGCCGCATCCTGGTGTTCTGAGCTTGTAGATCTACTTTTACTTTTGGTACTTAAAGTATATTTTGGTGCCAATACTTTTGTACTTTACTCAAGTAAAATGTTGAAGACAGGCCCTTAACTTGTATTCCTACATTGTGGTATTGCCACTTTTACTTACGTAAAATATCTGATTACCTCTTTCTTTCACCACTGGATAAGGTAGCAGACACAGGAAGCTTAGTACGTACATAATGTCGCATCCAGTGTTGCCAGATCTTGCGAGAGAAACAAGCGTCCAGATCTATACGAAAACAAGCCCAAAAGAAGGTGACCTGTTTTACCCCTTCTTGAATTTTGTGTGTGTGTGTGTGGGGGGGGGGGGGGGGGGGGGGGTATTTGGACTGTTTTTGAAACATTTTAACTACACAAATCTTGTATGGGGGGCTGGCACAAAATATTTCAGATGGGGTCAGCTGACAAATACATATTACTTTGGGGGTTTCCTTGACATGACAAAGTTTGAGAACCACTGGTTGAAAAAACATTTAGGAAGCAGTGGGAGACCGTGTATGTGTAATCTTTAGTTTTCTTTTCAAATTCATGTGAAAGTTTAATTTCCACTACTAATTTGAAGGTAGGGGTCTATAGAACAATTTTGGTTCGAGTGTCAAGCGCTCAAAAAAAGAATTGGCCTCTAGGGGGTGTCGGCAGTTGCCACTGTAACTTTTGACTGGATCTGAACATATGAGATACAGTATGTATGTATGGATTCAGGATCAGGAGTAGCATTTGATACTTCAAGCATATATTACCCATGACATTTTTTTCCCCCAATTGGTGCATACCCACGGCCACGGGCCACAAAAATAGAAATAAGGAAGCTCATAAGCAACTACACTTTGGAAACAAGCCCAAAAACAAGCAACCCGCAACTACAGTACCACACGTGGTAGTGACATTACTGAAAAAACAAGCCCAAAGTCGCTTATAATAAGCAGACTTGGCAACACTGGTCGCATCTATTCTAATGTTCTAATCTGTGTATCATGCATGGATGAGGATGAGTCTGTCCCTACCACTTAATTGATTTGAATTCATTATTATTGTTTCAGTTTTTGATATTGAGTTTGCTTGGATGGGTGTATTTGTTTTCTACTTGGCTGTAACTGCATAGCCATTTCCTTTGGTTAGATTTCCACCTTGCAGGGAATATTTAACAAACCCAAAGTCTGGGCTGTCTGGCTGGCACACTGTACACTTAGCTGCAAAGCTGACTACAGTGCAACCAGTGGTGGAAAAAGTACTACATTGTTTTTACTTAAGTAAAAGTATCAATACTGCAATGTAGGAATACCCTGTTACTGTTACAAGTAGAAGTCCGGAATTCTATAAAGAAAACATCGCATGGATGCACCTGGGACGTATCATCAGTGTTGTAGCCTTTCACAAGTTGTCAAATGTATAAAAATATTTTGAAGAGTTTAAATGTTAATTCGATAATCAATGAATGTTTCTCTGTCTTCCTAACAGAGCCAAATATAGGAAGATGCAAGAATATGGAAATGCAGGCCACAAGGTGAGATGATGCACAAATTATTGAAGCTAACTGCATTCCTGGTTTTACACTGGGAAATCTTATATTTTGTGTCAATGAATGAAAAATATGGTATCCTCATCATCCTTAAGGTACAGACAGACAGCCATCCAGTCATGGAGCATGAATGCATTGACAGCTGTATAACAGGTCCAAACTCAAGGACTCTCGGATGAGCAGAGTCACCACATCCAACACATCTGATTTGGTTAGATTTTACAGTTTTTTGGCAAGCAATCTCCTTTCAGGAACCCTAATACACAGTAATATACGTTTTGATATGACTCATTTAGAATATAATAGATAAATATTGTCTTGAATGACCCTACCACTTCTGAAATGAAAACCACACTCTTAGAATCATGGACCTGAATGCTTGCATGGTCTATTTTGAGATTTTATATTTTAATATGCCTGATGCCACCTCCATTGACCACACTGAGTGAGCTAAGGGGTGCAGGGCCAGTGTGTGTTAAAGGAAGTTTCAAATTCTCTTCCCATCCCGTCAGAGAACCTTCCCACATTTACGATTAGGTTTCTATGGAAGTTCAAATTAATTGAAAGACAAAAGCCTAAACACATCATCAAATGAATCGTCTTCAAGCAAAGTGACATAAATACCGTAAAATTCCATAAGATCTTACTTTACCTCAGTCCTCTCCTAATGCCTTTCTCTCAGCTGGAGTGACATGATATTTTTTTTCCCCTGACACATGCCGTAATTGACAAAGGCTGGCTGCATTTTGCCAAAGCGTATTGAGCTGCTGTCTAACTGAAGAATACAAAGTCATCCAGAATCTGAGGTGCTCAACAAAAACTCCTGCCAATTATCTGAAGGCCTGTAAATGATAACTCTGCATCCACTGAAGCATAAAACAAGGAGATGAAGATGAGTCTTATTCACCCCCCCCCCCCTCCACACAATCACCACTAGTACCATCACCATGATTTCATCCCATTTAATTGACAAGCTCTCACTCGCTGTTAAATTTAGAAGATTACAAATATGAGCTGAATCTTGAGCACCACCCCGCTCTAATCATATGCAGAACCGGTCGCAAATTAATCTACATATTTTAATAAGGCGCCAGTAACAGGGAAGGTGTGTGCGCAGACATTTAATGGATTATCATCTGCCGTCCCCCGAGTTCAGAAATTGAATAAATATCTTTCATATAAAATGCATGGGAACCTCAGCTGATAGCAAGGAGCTTTTCTCTCAGCGAGTTACGTTGATTCCCAGCTCTCTCTCTCTCTCACTCCCTCCCTCCCTTCCTGTAACTCTCTTTCTCAAATCAGCGCCTGTACGGGGATGGTTTCACAGACTTTAACTTCACTTGTGGTCTATCGTCTTATTCTTGGGCCGATTAACAGTCCAGACTTTTACTAAATGGAAAGCACATAATTTCCCAGGCCTCCTAATTCCAGCAGTTGTTCCTGTACCTCCAGTGTAATCCTCACCATTACATTTCATGAGCGTAGCTAGCAGTAGTTTTAACAAGCTTTTGGGAGATAGTAGAAGTCTTTGAGTGCGAAAAGACATGCATGTGTAAAACATCACTACATTGCAGTCTAAAAAGTTAATATAGGGAATTTAAAAGCTTACTGAAGTTGACTCAAACTCATGTTGAATCTAATTTATCATACTGAGAAAACACCGTCAGATCAAGCAAAAGGCACAGATCCTCTTATCCTTGAGGAACCATTTCATTTAATGTAATAAACTATATATATACATATATACTGTGAGGGATGGGACGGTTAACCGAAATGTGCGTTTGGGATTAATAACTGAAATTAAGTTATATAAAAATAAATAAGATATTTATATAATATGAATGGAATAAATCATTTAAATATAATCTATAATTGTTCCTCATACAATATTTTACAATACCTAATAAAGTAAAACCTAGTTCACCCACGAGTACTGGAACCTGAACACGCCGATAGAGTGCGTCGTTTTGGAGGCGTTGTCAGTGCAATAACCCCAGTAACACCAGGCAAGCTGATAATGCTCGACACATTTTCTGCTTGTATGATAAGTACAAAGCAAGGATTATGTTCTCCGCAAGTCAGCTATGTTTCCCTATGTGCATACAGCCACACTGTTATTATTCTACTGAGGGACCAAAGTGCTCATCTCAACTGACTCCTCATATGCAAATACACAACCACGGTAATGCAGAACCCCAAACCCAGACCCTGAACCGGCAGATTATCCTGCCATTCACCGATTAAACGCACCTATATTTCTCTTGAGACATAGACAGTGAAATTTACAATCTTCTTTATTCACTGAAAATGAACCGCTGGTGGCAGTCACTAAGTGGCAGTACAACAAGTTATAAATACTTTTTTTCCCCCGCAGTGGCAGGAGTAATATAGCCCCATTACACTCTTGAGGGTCACTTTTAGTGTCTGAAGGTGGTGCTTACACAGACTTTACGTGCATCATTATCGCTTGCTATATATGGAAGTGACTGGGGTGGGAAGAGGTCATTCTGAATGTCGGCCTCAGAAGAGGAAAAAGGACTAAAGATCAGCACTTAATTATCACCACTTAAGTGAAATGAATTTTCCCTCTGTCATTCATCCCCTGTTGTTTGTGAATAACACACAACAGTGTTGTTTCTGTCATTTTACTTTGCTTTAAATTGCCATTTTGTAAGAGCAGAAAATGAAGAGGTTAATTAAAATGTACAATCTAGGCATTTAGCAGACGCTCATATCCAGAGTGACTTACTGTACGTGTGAGATCAGAGTTAATGGCATGGAATCTAGGGGGTACGGGGTAAATAGTCACATGAATAGAGTGCTTACTGCTTCAGAGAAACTAGGATACCCGGTAAACATCAAATCTAGCATCTGTCTAAATGCTATAACATTTCTGGCATTTGATGAGCAAAAACGAATCTAAATAACAAAACATATGTGAACGAGTAACCTTGGGGGAGTGAATCTTAATCTCATGAGTATCACAAATATTTCCCCTCCTCAGTTTGAAATCCTGAGAGATCCTCCATCACTGATAGACGTATCATAGAGCATCAACTAGCGACATGGTGATGAATCACCACAGCGACCGTGATCTGTCATTTTAGAAGGGATTCGTCTGGTGCTGTCCCGTGTCTAGTGCGAGTGAGACATCACACGTCAGCGGTGATTGGCAGTTCCCAGCCTTGTCAGTGAGCTGCAGGGGTGCTGCAGGGAAAGATAAGGCCATCTATCTATGTAGCGCCTAATGGGAGGCTAGGGTCATGCGAAGGTCCCCTACAACCATGATGATATCTGTATCTAGTAGGCCTGGGTTCACTCCCCTAACAACACCTGTCCTCAGCTGACCTCTGAACTCTACCTGACCCAATCTTGCAATGCGCTTGAGGTTAAGCAATCTTGCCAGACAATTATCATGAACTGTATGGAAAGATCCTTATTTTGTACAGTAACTCAATGTAATGTAACACTCCAGCTTTAATAGTTAATGCCATTAAAGTTGATGTGGAGATACTTCTGATCACCAGACCACTTGCCACAGCATATGTCTTGAGCCTGAGTTGTGTAACAGAATAAGCCACATAGTGAAATAATTTAACAGTTACAAATGGATAAATGAATGATGAGGATTTTACTGTGCATCGGCCCATAGTGTACCAGACTCAGGTCCTCAGGTCAATATCAGAGTTGTCCAAAGAAGTGTAACTGAAAAGCTGCTTTGTAATGTCATTAGCTCAGCCATTACCAGGTTGACTGTTACAGTGATGAGGTGTGGGAGGTCTAGTAGGATATGTTATCCAGATGGAGATATCTTAGGTCAAATGACTTTACCAAATCAGCAAAATGTGTGTGTGTGTGTGTGTGTGTGTGTGTGTGTGTGTGTGTGTGTGTGTGTGTGTGTGTGTGTGTGTGTGTGTGTGTGTGTGTGTGTGTGTGTGTGTTTTAATATGTCTATATGTGTGCATGTGTCTTGAGAAAGAGAGTGTGCATGGTGTATGTATATTGATGTGCATGAGTGCAATTTGTGTGCCTTTCTTGACAAAAAACTAGTGAGGCCTTGAACAAACTAGTAAACTGTGAAAAGACCCAACATCACACATTTAACTACTGACTTTTGCAGCTTGACAAATAGGCTACACTCCACACACATTCTACACACACTTGCTGAGAGCAAGGATTGGGTTTCGCGTACTACAAGATCACCAGATCCTTCTACAGATCCACATTCTTCTTCATTCTTCTTGATATAATAGTGGCGGCTCTAACTGGTCTGATAATGTAACAGATTTGTGTATTGCATCGTATAGCCTCTATAGTTCAAATTCATTGATGGAGGTAAAAACTATTTCATTCCTTTATGTTTACCACCAATAAAGGTAAATGTTTGATCTTAATTGAAATTGTGTTTTATATGACTACAATATCCATAATCTTTGCCGCCACTCCTGTATCCTCTTAGCAATTAAGCCTATGCCAGAGAGTGGTCTTGGAATGTATGATGGAAGGGTGGCACAGTCCCCACCACGAGACTAGTGTTTGATTTCTCCACGGTGCCTCCAGCTTGGCCGGGTGCTCCAACGAACACATTTGGCCATGTTCAAGGGTGGGAACTGGGAAGCCAGCAGTCTTCTCCGTCACTGCAATAGCAACTCCTACAGGTTGGTCACGGCCACCTGTTCAGCAAGGGGTGTAACTGGGAAGGATAGCGATCTCCTCCACACGTGTTATGCCCTCCTGGTGAAAATCCTCTCTGTGAGGTGAAGTACCGCACCTGGCGACTACATGTGTATCGAAGGAGACGTGGTTGTCTACACCCTCCCCAGAACAACAATATGGGTTGACAATCACATGGACAATACACAGAAAAAAATAAGAAAGCATTTGTGCCATCAATTGTTTAAGTGCAAATCTCATGTAATTACACTAATCTCCCGTTATTTTAATACAAATATGTAATAGAGCTCATAGGCAAAACTCTTCTAGGACCACAAGGGTCTCACAAATATCCTGCAGACAGCCAAGATCTATAGTACTGCCCATGCTGTTCCACCAGTTGCGGTCCAGCTAAAAAGCAGTAGGAAGTGTGAGACAAAGGGACATTTAAAGGAGATAGACGATGGAGAGGGAATAACAGGGGAGGTGAATGTAAAGTGTAACAAACAGAGAAAGCACTGGTTATTATCACAATCATGGAGCGGAATAATAGGACCACAAAAGGCCAGTGTTCCCAAGCCAGGCAGCCAACCAGCCAGTCGGGCTGCTTACCTTCCTCCCAGCCGTGCATGGTGTGCATGGTTAAAGAGAGTTTGGCTAATCGACCCTAGCCATCCCCACCCCAGTGACCCAGAACATCTTTGTCTCCCCACGAGAGCCCCACAGAGCAAACACTGCAGGGACATTAAACACTTTGTACACATGTTTAATCATTATACTAAATGGCAAGGACTGCTCTTCTCTCTTTCCATAAGGTTTGAGCCATTGAACAAGCTCAAATGAACATCCATCAGTTTATTTCTACTTAGGTTGATTAATAAGGGTGCAGTATTACTCCCGGAAGAAACAATGGGGTAATGATAAAAAAAAAATGTAAGTCATTTATTTTAGACACCCGAATGTTGAACTTGTGAAAAAGTGAAACGAGTCAAAGTGCATATAATCAGCTTCACTTCTGCACTTCTCCGTTTCATTATCTTCCTGTTGCCCTCCCCTGCCACCTGTTCAAGTGACTTTGTGGTAATAATGTAGGCTGTATGCCAGGCCTATTGTTACTGTAAGTACACGGCCATTTCCCTGGAGGAAGAGATCAGCTGGATTGTACTTATATCTTAACCACCTGTAACTTGTGAACTAATTTTGATCCCATACATTTCCTGCCCAGCAGGGGTCTATGAACCTCCCTGGTGAACCAAGGGTAATGTGTGTGTGTGTGTGTGTGTGTGTGTGTGTGTGTGTGTGTGTGTGTGTGTGTGTGTGTGTGTGTGTGTGTGTGTGTGTGTGTGTGTGTGTGTGTGTGTGTGTGCGTGCGTGCGTGCGTGCGTGCGTGCGTGCGTGCGTGCGTGCGTGCGTGCGTGCGTGCGTGCGTGCGTGCGTGCGTGCGTGCGTGCGTGCGTGCGTGCGTGCGTGCGTGCGTGCGTGCGTGCGTGCGTGCGTGCGTGCGTGCGTGCGTGCGTGCGTGCGTGCGTGCGTGCGTGCGTGCGTGCGTGCGTGCGTGCGTGCGCTTGTGCGTGTGGACTTCCTTTAATCACAATAATGTTTGCAGTTAATTGTGTATAGAGATTCTAACCATACAACTTGCCATAAATTATTTAGAGGTAGTCAACAAGCTCAGGTGGCAAATGATGACGCATAGAATAAGGGTCATCCAGAGTACCATGAAGAATGACATGGAAAGGCAAGAGAATGTGCTTGGCAAAACTACCATAAGCATATATTATTTTAATTATTAAAGCAATTACACTACAGACAAAAAACTGCGAGAATATGTACTGTATCATTGCACAGTCGCCTGAAAGCGTCCTCGTGGAAACAATGGCCAACTTTTGTCAAATGTTCCACAACTCATTATTACCTTGAGGGAGGAAGGAGCAAGTTGGCATGCTGATTTGCTGTGTGTGCGCGCACGTGTGTGCTTGCTTGCTTGTGTGCGTGCATGCGTTCGTGTGTGCTTTCAGTGTGTGTGTGTAATGTGGGAGGTGATTGTTAATTTACATCCGTTCATTGCCATCCCCCCTGGTTTTAATTCCACCATTAGAGCATTAAGTCGCTGCTGGCAGAGGCCCCATTACTATGTTACTGGGGGACGTTGGAATGAAACAGTGTTATTATATAAATACCGTTGCACTTTTGACTCCAGGAAGCTACTTCCTGAGGTGTAACCCTTAGTCATTCGGGGACCTGATTTACAGTAAAGGGCCATGAGTGGACGTGCCTCTCCAGCACTTCACCCACCACTCTCATCTCCATCCCTCCTGCCCCGAACCCCCACCACCCCCCCAAACCCCCACCCCCTTCACACACACACGCATGTTTCTCGTCTAATTTTAGGGCTGGAAATCTCACTCTTTGACATGTCCTGGGGTTGATTTTCACCTCGACCACTGGCACAGCTGTCTGACCATGAGACGTCCAGAGGCGAGATGTTCGGCTTTATTAAAAAGTGTGAATATAGAAAAAAGGGGAGTGAGAGAGAGAGAGAGAGAGAGAGAGAGAGAGAGAAAGTGAGACTGTTATCTCCCCAATTTGTACATGCAGCGTTACAGCCTTGGACTAGCTGGGGCTGAGGTGTGTTTGTTTGAATTATAACCGGCCACCATGATAGTTCTTGTGCTGTAGGAATCTATAGAGGGAAAGCTACTGATGCAGATCCACTCATCTGACAAGTTTTCCCAGACAATTAGAGTTAAAAGACAATAACAACACTTTACAGCACAACATGACAAGAGAGTGAGCGGGGAAAAAAGAAAACAAAAGGTAAGATGCAAACACCCTGCCAATCAAACTTGCTTTTGCGCGCACCTTTGCGAATAAAAAAGAACTTGACTTTCGAATCAAAAGATTAAAACAAAAGCTCCCTTGTTGTGGTTCCCGTAATAGCGCCGACTCTCTGGCTACCGATTATATAGAAAACAACAGCAATTATATTTTGGGACTCGTGAGAGAGAGGAGGAGAAGAGACAAAATTGGGCCCTGGAGAGATGATTAATATTTCTACTCTACTTTTTTTGTTGTTGATACAATGTTAAAAAATTAAATAAAATAATGCATTGACAGCAATACTGCATCACTGGTTCCATCATCAGCCCAGTGCCAAGGCATAGCCAACAGAAACTAAATAAAGACATACAGTATCCTCCTGGCCTGAAGCCTTGAAAACTCAAAGACAGCCTTCTTGCTTTCTCCCTGTATCTCACTAGACAATTGTTTTAATTTAAACGTGAAAATCCCAGTTCTCAGAAGGAGAATGATGCTATTTCCCCCTCCTGAGTCTTTGGAGAAATCCCCCAGCTCCCCTGTGCCTCCGTAACTCCTAATTTATTTCGAGAGTGCATGTGATTAGAAAAACCCTCCTAAATTACTGTATCACACAAAACGGTATAATTAAATTAATATTGAATGTAATAATTACTTTGTGGATTCTCATTTT
>NC_139957.1:24740042-24802542 GCF_963454915.1 Gymnoscopelus microlampas | reverse complement strand
CTAATAAGATGACTGTCTCTCCCCAAAGAGGGGATGATAAAGTGCCCTATGCCACGGTGCATGAATTACTATGTACGAGGTTAACCACATGAACCCTAGCGTCCCTATCCTGGGCATGTCATAATAGGCAAATATTCAGCGAAAGCAGGCGGACAACCTTTGAAAATAGCCGATCTACAAAATCACAACACGTTGTGAGCTTGTAGATCTGCTATTTCCAAACATTTTTTTACTTTTGGTACTTTAAGTATATTTTGATGCCAATACTTTTGTACTTTTACTCAAGTAACATTTTGAACACAGGCCTTTTAGTTGTAACAGAGTATTTTTATATTGTGGTTTGCTACTTTTACTTAAGTACTGTAAAATATCTGAGTACTTCTTCCACCACTACCCATAAGACGGGAACGACATATATCTGGAACCACGCAAGTTGGGAATGCATGCCCCACCCGATTATGCAATACCCATCGTACCTGTTGAGATAGTACTCGCTGTGCAGTATGTGGTACCTACACATGGAGATACAGGGATCCCTGATGTCGTCAGAAACAGCTGACATTGTGTTGATGACGAATGGAGTTCCATTGTACACAATATACCACTTACATTACATTAAACGTGAATAAAGCATTTGCTAATGGGATTTCACTCAAGTGTCTGGTCCGGGTCTAGTCATAGGGGTTGGAGAGCAGAGGAGCCTGGGTGTTACTACAATAGGTTTGATGCGTGTTCATGTAAAATATCAAGCGAATTAGGTGGCTTTTTGTAAGATTCATTTCCAATGTTACTATAATTACCAGTGATGAGGAAAGCAACTGAATTCCTCTAACAAGTTCATTTGAGTGAAATTACATGAAACACTATACCACACAAACACACACACACGCACACGCACACGCACACGCACACACACACACACACACACACACACACACACACACACACACACACACACACACACACACACACACACACACACACACACACACACAGAGAGAAAGAGAGAGAGAGAGAGAGAGAGAGAGATCTGTGTCACCATGGCTTCCAGAGCAGGGCTCATGTCTACTTCATTCTGATCATCATTTTCAATTGGGACATCATTTTCATAAAACCTTTCAAATGTAGCTGACATTTTCTGTCCTTCGCCTCCGTCTTCCTCTCTATATGTCTCTTTCCTGCTTTTGGCCCGTTCTAAAAGATGCCCTCGGCAGAGTGGGGAGAGATTGGAGGGGATGCAGGGAGTTTGCTGATACTCCAGGTATTTTAAGCTCAGGGTCCACATGGGTAATAATGGACTTATTCTCAAGCAGTGCTTGTCTCTCTAATTAGTGGTCCCCCCTCGAGCCGTAACAAGGGCACTGACGACAGAGGCTTTTTCCCGATGATAATCTGAATGGATACCTGCAGGGGGACATTTCTGCACTGTTCCTCATCCTGTCAGCCATTCTGGGTAGCACTGGGGCTTAATGAACCTGAAAACAAGACACACTGTGTGTGGTGAGGGGACTGTGTGTGTGTGTGTGTGTGTGTGTGTGTGTGTGTGTGTGTGTGTGTATGTGTGTGTGTGTGTGTGTGTGTGTGTGTGTGTGTGTGTGTGTGTGTGTGTGTGTGTGTGTGTGTGTGTGTGCGTGTGCGTGTGCGTGTGCGTGCGTGCGCGTGTTTGGTGAGAGGATTGTGTGTATTCCAGGGATGTTGTATTTCTATGAGTGCATTCCATGGGGACTGTATGTGTGTGTGTGTGTGTGTGTGTGTGTGTGTGTGTGTGTGTGTGTGTGTGTGTGTGTGTGTGTGTGTGTGTGTGTGTGTGTGTGTGTGTGTGTGTGTGTGCGCACGCGTGCATGCATGCGTACGTGCGTGTGCGCACGTGTGTCCGTGTGCGTGCGTGTGGGTATGTATGTGTCTGCATCCAGATGGTTACCAGACATACAGTATTTCATAAATAGCTGTGGAATATTTTTTACACACACACGCCGTGCATCTCTGGTAAGCGTTGTGCATGTTTACGAACATAGATATCTTGCGTTTATTGGTTTTATATTTCACGGGCCAGATCCCCTGCCGTGCGTACTCCAACCGCGCGCAAAAGGTGAAACAGGCATAGGACGTCTTTCCACATTCACAGAGGTGCGGATTACCTTGTGCAAGAATCTGAGGACGACCCGCATGCTGCTCATGCCAGAATACTGCGGCTTGCTTAGCATGTAATGTGATATGTATGTCCTGGCGGTGAGATGGCTTGACTGATAAGTCGACACCATGGACATGCATATCTGTGCCACATGCCATGTCAAAAATGTCAAATGTGATCGATCGGCCATCGTGCCCTCTGAGTGAGAGGTCAGTGGTCTCTGCATACAGCCATGGGGGGAATGGGACAGAATGCCTGGTCAGCACATGGCCATATTTCGGTCGCACCTTCTCCCCCTTCCCCACGTCTTTTTCTGCCTGCCTCCTTCCGAACCCCTCTGCTTGCCCACGCCTGGGTTGGTAATGAGCTGAGTTAGTGGGGTTGGTCGTGCGCACTCCGTGTCACTCCATGTGACAGTAAGCTCACACTGTGCTGCCAGTGCATTCCCCATACCTCGCATCGTGCGCCACAATTCTCCCGGACACTAGGCCACCGCGGCGAGGGACAGCGATTGCCCTCTCCAGCTCGCTGACATTGAATGATGTGTTTGTTTATCATGGCCGATAGGTGTCATGTTAGACATGTATTCAGTCATCGTTGCATTGTGTTTCTGTCCGTTGGTAAGCAGTTGGTAAAGAGGGAGAAGGAAAACGACAAGACCAAGAGATCATCAGGAGCGAACAAGATGGAGCGGTCGCTGGAGTGAGAATTTAACCACTTGATCCCTAGCATCTCTTTTCTGGGGGGAATATTTTGCGAAAATAGCAGATCTACAAGCTCACAACTTGTTGCGTTGAAGAGATTTGGTGTAGAGGGAAGAAAAGAGAGGACCAAGTAGAGCCGACCGTGGTCAACTAAGCATTAGTTTATCAAGTATAGATTAGACGGTTTAAATGGTCAAGTATGGATAGATCGAAGAGTTTGACAGACAGACGGTTAGTCTGTCGGTTGGTTGGACGGATGGACAGACAGGCAGGCATGCAGAGAGGGAGAGAAAGAGAGAGGATGAAAGAGATAGAGGGAGAGAGAAAGAGAGTGGATGAAAGAGAGGGAGAGAAAGACGGAAAGCTAGAGATGGAGGGAGGGAGACAGATGTGTCGGGGGGCCTCGGGCGATACAAGTCATTACCGTGTAAACTGCTCCAGTGCTGATGTTGTGGGGAGAAAAAGAGAGGTCACCAATGAGCGGTGTCAACCAATACGCATATGCATATGCAGACATGCACGCATGCACACATACACACAATCTAGCACACACACACACACACACACACACACACACACACACACACACACACACACACACACACACACACACACACACACACACACACACACACAGAGGAAAGCCGGAGAACATCTGGACATGTGCCACCTGCCCAGAGGAAGTCATCTCGTTTACACGCAATCCAGGAGGGGGTTCGGTCTTTTCCTGGATGTCCAACCTTCATGCTAGCCTGCACCACTGGGATAGAGGATGGAGGACGGAGTGGAGAGTGAAGAGCGTGCTAACCAAATGACACACTTTGTGGGGATTAAGTGTTAAAGCAAACAGTCAAGTAGCGTGAGTCAGGACAGGAAATAGTGGAGAAAAGCACACCACTGTCTCCGCCGCTAGCCCCTATCATGTCTCCGCAGTTGCTTGTTCAACTCAGTGGTGAGGCCCTGGTCCGAGGCTCCCGTGGATGCTTAGTGGTATGGAGATATATCCATTAAAAACTGATTTGGGGGCATTAAATTGAGAGATAAAAGATAATGTTAATGCCGGTTTGGGTTTTCACCAAGTCTGGTACAAAATGTAAAACCACTGTAAAACTAAATATAATGACAATATTATTTTTGCTCTAACCATGTTAACCCTGGCATCCATATTTTTATATTTGTCGTACAATGTGGTATAGGGCTTAAGTGGTTAAAGCTTTAAAGCTTGAATTTATTAATACTATACCTTATTAGTTATACTGAAGAAAAGCTAAAGAAAAGAAGGCAAGGGAGGTACAAAATTCAAGTGCTAAGTATTGACCATCTGGCTGCAGACCAAGCTAGCGTGCCACAAAACAATTGCATTCATTAGGTTAATTTATCATGGCAGTAAGCTCAATTTACTTTTGCCTACGCGAGCCTGGCTCATTAAGATTCAGCCTGCCGTTTCCTCGGGCAGTCTTGTGATCATTCACACAGGGTTCACGCATTTAGGACCAGATAGGAAGCACTCCAGGGTTATCTGCCAGACCCTAAACTGTTTAAATAAAGGAAGCATAAAAAGAGGTGGAGGGGGGGATTACGATGGCAAATGAGAGAATGAGAAAGGGACATGGGTGAGAGAGAGGGGTGGGGTGATCTTAAGGAGAATGCCGTTGAAGGAAAAGAGAAAGAAGCGGGGTTGGGGGAAAAAAGAAAGCTCCCAGTTGACAGAATGGATGTTGCGGGGCCATGGTGGAAGAGAGATGGAGAGAGGGAGGGAAGGGAAGGGAAGGGAGGCACGTGACTAAATGTATTCTGATGACTGAACAGCAGATGTCTCGCACGGAGCCCCTTTGTTGCCTGAACAGCAGGACCCTGCACTTCTGTGGGCTCACTTCACACCGCATTCATTTGCCTGCCAGCTGCCAATTTAGAGAGAGAGAGAGAGAGAGAGAGAGAGAGAGAGAGAGAGAGAGAGAGAGAGAAAGAGAGAGAATCTGTGTGAATGAGAGAATGAGAGAGAGGCAGAAAGGAAGGAAGGAAGGAAGGAAGGAAGGAAGGATGGTAGGAAGGTAGGAAGGTAGGAAGGAAAGAAGGAAGGAATGAAGGAAGGGGGGCACCAGTACTACTTAAATCCATTGGTATGTCTTGGGTAGAGGTTGCCTACCCATTCCCTTGTCCCCCGGCGGCCTGTACCATTAATGATCTGCATAACCATGCACCCACACCTCCACACAGCGGTCTCAGATGCAGAGGAGGCATTGGGGGGGGGGCTTGCCTTTGTCTTTTGAGGTCCTGCTTTGGACATGGCTGTAAGCCAGGAGCTGTGGCACAAAACTGCATGTTTTCCATGTATCTATCTATATATACAATTTGAATCCTGCGCCATGTCGGTTGTCAGTATGTATGTATGTAGCCAGTGTGACGTCATATGACATCACGGTCGTGACATCACGATGAGACACGCCAGTGTGACGTAATCTCACGACAGCATGACATCACATCCTACCTATAAATAGGTAGGATGCACCAGTTCGACGGCTTCCATCCTCAACACAACCCACGCCGACGACCCTTTACACAAATAAACTGCTAACTTGGTCTGCCATACCAGGTCTGAGTAATCACAAAGTGGGTTTTGGTCATTGGAGAGGTGATGCACGTCACCTCTTTCTGAAGTGGGTACTTTCAAAGCCTGCCGTGGATTTAGGAGAGCACAAAACTCTCTCACACTGTGAGGTGCCTGTAAGGTGGCACTGCAAAGTGAACGACGTGTCACGCTAGACGTTCGGGCCGCGTAGCGGCCCGAACTTCTAGTGACGTACAACTCCCAGATTCTTGTCTTCAAGCCGCCGATTTGGAGGGGTCCGTGTAGCATGTCCCCCCCCCCCCCCCCCCCGTTAAGACACCTCCCAAACTGCATAAGTAGAGAGAACTTTCAGATTTGTGAAGTCTCATTATCCTCCCAGGTACCTTGGCTCAATAGAGACACACTCTCATTAAGCCCACCAAGCCGGCAGTTCATTAACGCCTGGGTGAAAACAAATTCACACCCCTCTGCTAAGTGGTGGAAAGCGAGGCCCTGACGCTGGCTGAGGTATCGACGGGCGCTGGCCTTAACCAAGACTCAGGTGACTCTCACGACTTCATGGCTCACCTGATATACTGTACCCTGCGACCTCACTGAGATCTAAATCACATCTAGCCTCGGTGAAACATCCTCTGCCCTTCACAGGAGAACACAACAAAGAAAAAAGTGTACTGTGACGAAGAGGAGGATGAGAAAAGAATTCACAGGGATTCACTTGTTCATATTGAAGTAAAATTAGCATCAGAGCATCATATTATGTCCATATTCCAAATACTTGTGTGGACCATCAACTTCCACTGGGGAGGTACAACATTGATCGACTACCTCTGGCTCCACTAAATAGTCCTCACTTGTTACAGCACAAAAGGCTGCAAAGAGCGGAATCCCTTTTGTTTCCCTCCCCAATGTCAATTCGCAGGACAAGCCAAAGTCTCAGCATTATCCCTCCCCACTTCCTGAGATGGGGTGGGTGGGGGATGAGAGGCGAGATGATAAAAACTTTTTGATTAAGGGAAGAGGATGTTCTATTTCATTCTGATTCGGAAGCAGCGCGGAGGAGAGAAAGAGCGGAGGATTAATCTTAAGGCCGTCGTTTTACTGCCTATCCCCACTCCTGTCTGAGAGCTGAAGTGGCGCTGGTGAATAATGGGATGTCCATCAGCCAGGGGCTCAGGCCCAGATTGGGATTTTCTCGGGGGATAATACAAAGCAGGGCGACAATTGATGATTCATAATGTACAGTTTTTAGCCCGACGATAGCAGCAACCATTGTGGCAGAGATGGCATTAGCACTATCTCCCAATGCTTTGCTACAGCCTGACAGCAATCGTTGGCAGTGTTCTTCTGCTGAGGATAGGAGAATCCAGAGTTTATAAATATGGATACAGAAAGCCAACTGAGTCTGTAATTCAGATATGTGACAAATTGTACTTTTTAAGTCTTAAAAAGAAATACCCCTCATTCAGTCGTACGTGCACGGCGAACTACTTAAGAATCCTGTGAATAGGAAGGAGGATCTGGGGGAATGTCAGCGAGTCAGCGAGGAATAATGGCGTCTTGTTAAGTTCAGTCACTTGGCGGCGTCATTTTGTACACAGCGGCTTTATGCTGAAACAGGAACAATCTGGCTAACAAAGTTGTCTCTCTCGCTAGTCATGTGAGCAGCACCTGTCGTGAAGGCTGAGGCGGTGCTGGGGATCCAGGGAAGGGATGCTATCCATCAGTGGTTCCATTTGATATTTAATTTAGACTTTTATGAGCCTTAGAGGATGGGCCATGTCATTTCTCTCTCCCTGGCCCTCTCTATTGGGATGGGGGATAAATTCCTCCCATCCGTGCAGCAAGCCTAAGCAAGGGGTCTCTCAGATTTATGTATGTATGTGGTAGGGTTGGTGGTGGTGGACATGGACTGGCCCAGATACATGCCCCATGGACTACCATCTTGGTTGCACCTGCTCTTACTGGGACAACAGTAAAGAGTGTTTGGTTTAATACCAAAAATTTGTGTCGCATCTTGTATTTTACCCTCACTGAGAGAGTAAAATGATTCATAAACTGAAACAACTGCTCATCCCTTAAAAAATTATAGGGACTTTAGCCATTGATGGGAAAGGTTGATGACTGTCATGAACATGTCCTATAAGTTTCTCCAGCAAAATATTCTTGCTCCAACACAGTACAACAAAATCAATTAATGTAGCATTAATCAGCATAGTTAGCGGTATTATACATACATACTATTATCATCCATGAGTTATGGATGGAGTAGGCTAGGCAATATTCAGGGAGGGTAATTTTCAAGGACCAGCAGCGAGTTTTATAAACTAATTCTCTCCTAATGGTACATTTTAATGTAATTTATAGCTTCATTCATTACCCTTTTTGTATTAGTAATTATTTCTAAAATACCAAAGAGCCATCTTTTCTTTCCTGGTCTTTCTCAACCTCTGATTTATCGCCGCGGCTCTGGCCTGACGCTGTCTTCCCGAGGTGTGACATTTCAAAATATTTATAGCTCTGGCACATTAAAGGCCTTTCTCTGAAGGTGACCGACCACTCTTCCACACCATTGTAATTAATGGAATCCCAGCTTGTTCATCTTGTGTGTTATTTATCCACAGCGTTGTCCTGAAACACTACTGAAAACAGAAAGGTATTGGCGCGACTACCTCAGCTCATAAACAGACAATTTTATACGCGCCCGTCCCAGAATGCACTGCAAGTGGGCGACACGGAGACCGTTCCACGTCAAAGCACCAAATGTTTAATATTTTATTGATCAGATCTAAACCTTCTGTCCAAAGTGGCAATTAAAATTCAATTAAACTGACTGAAAGCATCATATTAAATTTCATCTCTTTATGAGCTCCAAGATAATGCTGGAGGACAAGACTAGGAATATAATCACACCCTTTTTAGATTATATTATCCTGTTCGTTCACAATAAAAGTGACACTTTTAGGTATACTTTCAATATTTCTTAACTATAACCATCTAATGAACACACTTTATAGCCATTAAATCTACTATTATTGGGCATTTTAATAAAGTGAGATGGGTCTTTTTGTTTCACACACCCTGCATGAGAAAAATGGGGAATTCTGGAGGTTTGTGACCAGTTCTTCTCATGGATTAATGAAACTGTAATGAACGACAGATCATCAACATAAAGGGAGAAAAAAACCATTAAACCTCTCGCTATGCCTATCACTGATGGAATATTCATAGTATTTTAAAACTAAATGCTAACTCTGCTCATTTGTAAGGTTAGTGAGTACTGCACGGTTGATTTAATAAAAGTGGATTCATAAACATTATCATATATTTTATTATATTTCATCTTTAGCTCTGTAATGACACACTCCCCATCATAAACACCATGTTTATCCTATTTAACGTGCAAATACTGTATATTGTAATTCATGAAAAAAATGTTTAAATCAATATATTTCTATGCACTGTATGAATTATTCATTCACACAGTAGTACTGAAATATAAACTTGCTAAAATAGCCATGTTGTCTCACTTAGATCACATTTTTGAATTAACGTATTATCCTCCATTACTTCATTCTACATTATCGGCTCAAAATTCCCATCTCCACTTCTTCAACCTCTCCCTCCTGTGTAGAGCCTCACAAAGAGTCAAAGGTCAAAATTAAACCACAGCTTGGCCATTGATCGCAGAGCATCCAGGGCAGTAAGCAGGCTATTTAGATGTACACAGTGAGCAGTGAGCACGGGACTGAGAGAGGTCGTTATTACAGAGTGGCTCACTGTTTCCCCAACACTGTTTGCTCTGTGTGATTATTCTCTCCAGTTCCCTGAGCATCCCGGCTCCTGCCTCAGTGATAAAGATATTCATTTAGCTGATATGAGAATCTTCTTCACCCTGATCCCAAATGACTCCAGATAGAGACGAGAGGGGAGTGGAGGTGAGAGAGAGAGAGAGAGAGAGAGAGAGAGAGAGAGAGAGAGAGAGAGAGAGAGAGAGAGAGAGAAGGAGGGAATACGAGGATGGGCTGATAGGAACAGAGTGAATGAGCGAAGGGAGAGTGGCTGGAAGGAATGACATGAAATATTAATATGGTCTGAGCCGCTATGAAACGCCAGAGCCACTGTATGTGCGCTAAGAAAATAAAGCTATGTATCCAATGTGAAGAGTTAAAGCATTGATGATTTGTAGAGCCGGAGTCACCATTGGCCCTTCTTAAACAGACATTATTCACATGCTCACATGCACACACGGTAAAGTCTTCAGTGTGCTTTTACCCATTTGTTACTCATAGAGTGTACAAATGCAACCAAATGGACCCGTAAGGAGTAATACTGCATGGAGTAAAACCCTTAGTTACATTAATACAGAGGGTTTTACTGTGAAGCAGGTGCTTTGTGGGGAGTTATGTGTGTCTGTTCATGTGTTCGTTTGTGGGTGCATGTGTGTGTGTGTGTGTGTGTGTGTGTGTGTGTGTGTGTGTGTGTGTGTGTGTGTGTGTGTGTGTGCGTGCGTGCGTGCGTGCGTGCGTGCGTGCGTGCGTGTGCGTGTGCGTGTGCGTGTGCGTGTGCGTGTGCGTGTCTGTGTCTGTGTCTGTGTGTGTGTGTGTGTGTGTGTGTGAGCATGCCAGGGGATTGGCCTCCAACCAGGGTATAGGCCAATACAAATCCTTCCCTTTCTCCCAGTGATGAGATTCATATCACTTTAACTGTGTCTGAATGAGGAGTCTTGGCACGCAGCGTTGGCGTGCGTCCACTGCCTCCTCCACGAGATGGAGGGATGCAGAGAGAGGTAGAAAGAGAGAGGGAAACAATCAGAGACAGAGAGAGAGTAAGAGAGAGAGGGGAAGAGAGAGAGGAGAGGGAGAGTCATGTAAAAAGATAAGAGAAAGAAAAAGAGAGTTGAAAATAAACATCTATTCACTGTCTCCTCCATGCGGATGGAGGGATGCAGAGAGGAAGAGAATGCATCACAGAGATAGTAACCATCAGAGAGAGACAGAGACTGAAAAAAGACAGCATTGCATTACCTCAAAGGCATTGTCGAGGTTAAGAGAAGTGAGATGAAGGGGTGGGTTTGTTCTGCCCTCGCCTCAGTGCACGGCCAGCCCAGCTCCTTTTTCTTAATTTTGTTTGAGTATTATGGCTTTATTGACTCTATCACAGGGAGCTCTGTCACTCCCTGGAACACTGTCGTCGCAGTACGTATGTGCCGGCACACCAGGCAAGTTCCTGATTCTGTACTCAGTAATTTAAAGCCTTTATGGAATCGCAATTTCAGGGCTCACTGCTTGTTTTTTCTAAAAATGTACTCAAGGAATTAGTTACTCCAGCCACAAATCAGTGGAATTTATGCACAGTTGTAATACACTTTATGGCCTCACGGTACATTGCTTCAAAAACAGCAGATGTGAAATTATGATAAATATAATGAGGGATTTTTTCTCCCCCAATTCCCCCCACTCCATTCTTTCTATCCTTCACCCTCCCCTCTTACTCTCTCATTCCTTCTCTCATTCACTCCCTTCCGCTCCTTCCCTCTCTCTCCCTTACTCTCTATCTTGCTCTCTCTCTTTTCCCCTCTCTCTCTCTTGCTACCTCTCTCCCTCGTGAGAGGGAAGGACATGAAGCGTGTTTACTTACCCCATACAATACATTTAATGTCTTAGTCAGGGCCGCCAACAAAACCTGATTAATGTCCTCATCTCTTTTATTAAAGATAAGAGTGGCACTGCAGTCAGGAGATAGAGGGAGCACCATAAATCTCAGGCAAAATGAGCAGTCAAATAATCACTCATCAGAAATGAAATCTACATATATTAACACTCTCAGACATTCCGCTGTGGATATAAACACGGGACTATGGCCGATGAAGCTGGTTCCATTTATCCATATATTCACTGTGGGGGTGCTGAGGGAGTGAGCCCTCAGCTGGCGGGAAGGACTGAGGGGGTCTCACCGAGCAAAGCCACGGTCCAGCAGGCTAACCATGTGTCCAAGGAAGCAGACGTACTGTCATTAGGGCAATAGATGGGCAAGATGGGGGAGACAATTAAGTGTCCCGTCCCCCCCATAGCACACAATGCTGATCCCTTCCTTTGATTAATCAAGGCATGCATTAGACAGTGATGGGCGACCCTGTGCCTTGGTGACAAAATGATTCTTCATCCCATGTTTTGGGCCAGGGGTTCCCGAGATCCCTAATGCGCCTCGGAGACGCCCCGACAAAGCCCCCACCCCCCTTCCGTCATTTATTCAGTCTCCGTCCCTGACAGCCGTCAACCTGTCTTCTGCCAGCGAAGGAACATTATCTGAGCTCCCAAGACAGTTAGCGACAGGCTCTAAGCTTATGAGTGGTGGTACCAGACAGACAGTAAGGCAAGGATAATGCTATACCTTTCTCTAGGGCCAGCGCCACCAGCAGGCAACACAGGTGCATGTGCATGTGCTTGTGCTTGCTAGACACAAATACAGAAGAAAATATCATCATATACATACACCTGCATATGAACAAACACGCATATATTTGCAAGTATGCATCTACTATAGACTTACATAGGCATACACACACAAGTACTTACAGACTCATGCACAGGGTTTTATTTGCTTGGGGGGGTCCATGCCCCTGCTTCTGGTCAGACTTAATTAAAATACATGCATTTCCTTTTAGTAAATATCAAAAATATGATATGTTTAATATGTTTGTTTGATAATATCACAATTTAACAATTGAATTAAAAAAAATGCATGTTAAACACATTGGGCAAATGTGTACATTTTCTTCAATATTGATTTTTTTTTAAATTCAGAAATAGCAGAAATAACCAATCTATAAGCTCACAGTGCATCGCGATGCAACACATTGTGATCTTGTAGATTGGCTATTTTTGCTATCGGTGGTACAAACAAGTAAATAAGCTTACAAATCAAACCCTGCTCATATACATGCTTGTGTATGCACAGTCACTCACATACTGTACATCTGCTTGTCCCACTTCACTCATATAGCGGAAGCCTCCCAGTGACAGCATGTTGTGACAAAACATCCGTGGAAAATGTTAAATAAACGTACTGTACTTTGATTGCTCTTTGCTTTGAAGACAATTATATCTTCATAATGAAATTGAGCATTAAACCTATTTTCTTTTCTTTCACTCTCATCTCCCAGTGTGGCATATGGCAATAACAGGCTGACGAGGTGTCCTTAGAGTGGAAATTGCCAGAAACTGATTTGACATGCTTGATAAAAGTCACACACAATTAGGGACGGTGTCAAAGCATCTCCTCAACAGTTGAATGTATTTGTGGCTAAATGGTCCAAATGTTTATAATGGAGGACAATGCAGATTTAACAAATCTCATGATTATAATGAGTTGCTTACAAGGTGTCACTATAGGTGCAACTATCACCTAGCTATGTACATAAATAAATAGAACATACATGTGTACATATGTGTACATAAAAACTGTCAATAAAGAGAATTCAGTGTTAGATTTTGTGGCCCTTTTTGCTGCATACGCTAGGTAAAACACCAAAGCACATAGTCTTTAGTCAATAGGCATTAGTCTTTTAAGATACAACCACTATGCTGAACCTTTTCTTTGCATCCATTGTACATTGACCACAAGGCAGACTGTTATACAATCTTGCAATCTAGGCTTCCACCGTTTTTCTTAGCCTCCATTTCCAGGATCATATAATTCCCATCATTCGTAATCACAGTGTAATTTTATACATCATGTCCAGTGGTTCTGCTCTACGGTTCTCTGCCACTCCTCATCGTGCCTCTGCCCATATGGTTACCTGTTCACCTGTGTGACTGGATCATGAGACTGGTCATTACTTTGTTCATTGAGCCCAGGCATCCGAGAGCCTGTTAGGCTGGCTAACAGGCCTGGCTATGCAGCCCTGTCGCTGATGGTACAATATGCTCCCTGTTATTCCAGGATCATTGGCGCTAAAGCCTTGGCAATCAAATCAGTTTTGTTGGAGCTCATTGGCTCAGTGAGGTCTTATCTCATCTGCAAGCGAGGAAACGAGGAAAGGAGTGTTCGGGTTAGTTGGATCGTTAGGTAGAAATTTCTTGATAATGGTGCATGTTATATTAGAGGCCTTACAAAGCAAGGATAAGCGTTTCAGATTTTCTGTAATGTAATTTACAGAATGGTTATTATGGTAGATAAGAAATTCTCTTGATGTGAGGGGCATGGAGATGAATAGTGCCTTAATCTAGGTCCATGATCGTATGCTGCACACTCAAGACACAATAGTTGCAATGGAAATGGATTCATACATCTCCACGACATTTTTATTACAAATGATATATGGCGACAAGTAACTTTTTTAAACCAGGTCTTGTGTGGTTCGTATAAAGGTCTAAAGCTGACTGTCAGTAATATTGTCGTACTTGCATAAAACTACAGTTCAAACGAGGTCTATTTCCATGTAGCATTAATGAGACAATCATAAATGGCCTTTAGTTATGGGCAATCTCTCAGCGTTAACAGGACCCAGATGAAATCTACACCCGTGATGAAATGAACACATCTGAACAGCTGAGGCAAGAGGTGAACTTCACCAAGCAGATTCCTCTCATATGATATGATATGATATGCACCATTACTGTATCTGCCAACAGCAGGAACTAGTCTCTGGTAACGTCTACATGCCAAGCTATCTTTTACAAGGATGCACTGGCATAAATAACGTAATGACAGGGAAAAAAAGTAAAAGCACTATGAATAAAATTTACCATTTTCACTCAATGTTGTGTTGCGGTGAAACTCTGCCCCCCCCCCCCCCCCCCCCCCAACCAAGAAAAAAATCTTTGGGCTTATCTCTTTCCCTTTGGGATGCCAGTCTCTCTGAGAAAGAGAGACCTCTCTCTGAGGGGGTAGCGTCACGCGGCTGCCACGGCCCAGCAAAGCACCTCGAGGAAAGACGTGTTGTCAGAGCGCATTAATCATCAGGCCCACCGTCGGAAACAGATTCCCTTCATAAGCAATTTCACTCATTAGAGCCCCGGCACTGGTTGGCTGATTGGACTTAGGATGAGGCTACTACACACAGAGGAGGAGAGGAGGTGAGAGAGCCAGAGAGAGAGAGAGAAAGAGAGAGAGACAGAGAAAGAGGGGGAGTGACTCTGACACATTTACAGTGATGCGAGAGCTGAGATGTTGATTAATGTGCATTGGTTCTGTCACACAAACGGAATAAATAAATATCAAACACGTGCAGCCAGGGAGAGGCTCATTTACAAACCAGGAAATGAAAGTTCCATTTAGTTGCACGAGTAGGACAGACTGGGATGACAGTGAGTAGACATGATTGTAAACATGAAATCACCACAGTGAAAGTCACCACAGCTACGTGGCCACACGTGCAACAAAGCACCTGGTCTAGATATTTCAGGCTATCCCTTACATCAACTTGCTTAGATTCTTGGGGAATAGACAAAACATCCACGTCTAGGTTGCCTGGGATCCCTTTAAAGACATGTACCACTGTCGCCCCACCCCCCGCCCATGGTCCCTCTGCAGTCAGTCATCATGATAAGTGCCCTCCCAGGGAGCATGACATGATGCAATCAGTTCATCAAAGGCTTCTGGTCACGATCGGTTTCAAAACAAACTTGACCTTAGACGCACAATTTTGACGTGTCAATTCCTGCAGCGTATACAAAGGGCATTTTCCAAATAAGAGAAAATGTGGTTACTACGCCTAATGATATAACAGCGAGGTCATAATGAGAGCATTCACATGCACTGAGGATTCAAGATTGTCGTTCATATCTGAGTTAAGATGATTATTGGAGGCAAAATTGGATCTTTACCCCTGTTAGCTGAGTATAGAACAGAATTGTTTTGGAGCTATTTTCAGTGACTTAGCTTAGACCACAAAAACAGTAACTGGGTATTTACATGCATCAATACTTATATTGGCTATTCTAAAACATCACAGCCATCGTATTCTTTGTATATTCATATTTATGTATTAATAATTTGCATATAAGCATATCTGGGGGATTTTAAATGGGATATAGTGTTTACATGGAGCAACTTCTAAATGGAATACTTTAGTACCCCAAATAATATTGCAATATTATTGTGAATGTAAGCTCCATTGCATAATATTGCGGGCCATATCATAACAGATTAAAATAACAGCGTTTTTGATGACAATTGAAATTAGATAATGTTTCAAAATGGTTATTGTTACCCCTCAGAACCCCCTTCGTACAAAGAACCATGGTCCTATTAGCAAGTCTTTCTGCATTCAACACATATAGTACTTTACTGTGGTGAGCTGAGCCTGCATGGTTTAATTTGAACCCTAGCATCAAACACCAAATAGCATGTAGATCGGCTATTTTTGGCTAAATCTGTGGAATCCGGTCAACTAAGTATAGGGTTTAAGCGATTAACAGCGCTTACAAGGTACCAGGTCATGATTCACTTCTATGCATTACATCCTCTCAGTCACTCAGGTCCCTACGTGACCTCTTCCTAGTCACTGGATTACATCATTACTCTGCTGTATAGGGAACGGCAACAACCAAGGTCTCCCTCATGGAGTGATGCCAACAACCACATTACTTAATAAATGGTGGCGAACACAAGTCAGTGCTCTCATCAGCAACATCCCTCAGAAACAGAGGAGCCGAGGACACACTGTTCAGCAGAGCAAATAGTCAGTGTGTGCACGCATGCGCGTGTACGTGCGTGTGCGTGTGCGTGCATGCGTACACACACACACACACACACGCACACGCACACACACACACACACACACACACACACACACACACACACACACACACACACACACACACACACACACACACACACACACACACGCACACACACACAATCAGTGTGTCCACTTGTGTGTGGGTGAGTGATATTCTTGCCCTCATCCGCCAAGACCTTCCTAAAAACCCAGCATCAAATGCTCTCTTTTGATTGGGTGATTCCCACACGCCAATCTTAATGTGAATGTTTTCGAGACAATGAAGAGATATACTGCATGTACTAATTAGGCATTAGCTAATTAGTCATGTGAACGGTGGATACTACCAATATACCTCTCTGTGGTTTTCTCTCAGAGAGAGAAAATGCACTCGTGCAGGAATTCCGACTCTCTCTGCTTCTCTCAGCTCCTTTTCGTTTCTCCCTGGTTCTGCAGATTCCTGCGTCCGCCCAGGCAGCTCCGGGAGAAGTCGTTTTACAGTTCAATCAGGAATTCTAATAAACTGACCTGTGCTTTAATGACTAATTCATTGTCTCCTTTATTACCTTCATGGGTATAAAGCGGATTAATGACTTGAGCAAGGTTAAAAACAGTACCTCCGTGCTTTTCCTTCTTCCATTATCAATCATCCTTTAGATTCTTAAGTGAGCGACGGAAATTGAGAGAAAATTAGTAATCCTTTTGATGGATGACAGCATGGGTAGGTGTGTATCCTTAAGATATAGGTGCAGATATTGTATAAAATGCTAATGGCTGGAGAAGAGGCTTTTCGCAAGGCGCTAGCATCTTGGGTGGTAAGCTATGCACATGAGGGAAATCATAATACTGTATGACAGGAGCATTATCATTTGGTGACAACAAAGCAACCACAGCCACAAACTAAAAATAGATGTTATGGATAACCAGCTGAAGAGAGAGGAGGGGGTGAGAAAATCACCTTTCTGAGTATCCTCTCAATACTAGACCCATAAATACCTGCAATAGAAATGTCACAGGAACATAATCTCTTATATTGCACACCACAATTCTCCACAGTTCTGAATAATATTAATAAAGTGCTTTTAGGAATAACTCTCTGAAAAAAGGTAAAAGCAAGAGAGAAAAAAACACTACGAGAGAGACACCATAGTTTTTTAGAGAATGGTGGAGTTGTTAAACTTATTTGACAGTTTCTTTACTTTCCTCACACTACTTCATTCTTATTGTTCAGAAATCCCACAAGAAAGCAAAAGCAAAGGGGAAGCAAAGGGGAATGGTGAGTGAAGGCAAGGGGGGGTATACGGGCTGCATCTCTTTGTTTACCATTCTATATTCCCGTCACACGTACGTATGTCTCCGCTGCATCTCTGAGCTCTTCCCGTTCTTGGCCCAGTCATTTCTGACAATGTTAATGATTTAGTGGAGAGCCCTCCACGGCAGATGATTTGTGACATGTAGGAAGGCTGGAAACGGGGGAGGACTAGGCAGGTTTCTGTGGGGAGTGTTTGGGATCCAGGGATGCCTTGAAGATAGTGATTCATTATATTTAAGACAAGTGTGACATCCTACTTCAAGGAAGCAGCACCCATACGTATCGAGGGGGTGATTTCTTTTTTTCTCTTCTTCTTCTTATTTTTTTGTGGCCAAAGTGGGGAGGGGGTAGGTGAGTACAAAGGAATGCCTCAGTGTTTTTGGAGATGACATAGGGATAGGAGCCAGGCATATGGAGACAGCAGGCTGGAAAATAATGGGTAATGGAAGAATTTAGCCTGGGGCTATATGCCTGCTTTGCCTACTTCTGTATAACTAGTATATTTATAATTCAAATACATACCTTAAATAATTAACAACCAGTGAATATTAGAGGAGCATGCAGGATATCATCTCTACAGATAGGTGGAAAAAAAGCATTACATTTCAAATTTGACAACAGCACGGAACAAAGGATGAAAGCGTAAAAACAAAAGTTGGCTGCCATTCCCCCCTACCCCAATTTCTTACTTTAAACTCACACAATAAACAAAGAGGAGAGAGGTGATTCTGCAGTTTATGCTTGACACACTAACTTTTATTTGCTTTAACATGTAACATAGTAATAAAATAATACAATAACTTATTATATATTTAGAGTACAAGGGTTTACAAATTAGTCTTGGTGTATGGGTTTATCATACTTGGTTATACTTAAGTACATTAAGTCATTCTTTGCATGTACAGTAGTCTTATTGTTTCCAGGTCTCTCCTGATGAATCATGAACCGGTTGAGGGAAACTCCTTGGTAACTTGGTGTACAGTAACACAAGCAAACAACATTTCAGTGATTTGTAATTTGTAGCTCTCTCCTTAGCTATTTCCATATCGTTACTGTTGGGAAGAAACATTGTATCTCCATATTTCAACTTTTGGGGTTTTATTTTTGTAAATTAATTTCCTACTTTGTCATACAAGAGCAGCGAAAATAGCACATTTACAAGCTCACAATGCATTGCACTATGTTGTGAGCTTGTAGATCGCCTGTTCTCGCTATTATTGACCCATTGGAACACAAGCTCTTGTTTCCATTCTCTAAAAAGAATATCTCCAAAAAGTTTTGGACATATGAGGTTCCCACCCGACAGCAATGATATTCTGAATCCAAATACACTATTGGTGCACTCCAAACACACATACTCCAAAAACCTGTACTTCACATACTTTACAATTCATTGCAAAACACTGATATGCTGTTATCGTTATAGTGATAGTGTTGCTGATGCTTTTTATCTAGTGGATGAAATGACACTGTGACACTTGAAACTTTGTGGTTACACTGTAATGCCAATCACAAGACAGCATAATAAATACAAAACGCATCCTGTCCTATTTTTGATTATGTAATGGCAGACACATTTAAGGCCATTTGGAAATACGAACCATGATAGCAAATGTATTGAAATTCTATGTATTTATGCAGTGAGTTACAACACCTGCCTTTTAAAATAAAACTATCCCAAAGGACAAGGTGCTCTGTAGTCGGTACACAAATGCCACACACACATAGAAAAAAGTTCTCCTAGACTATATGTGTCAACCAGCATTATGCAAACACCACAGTTCAACAATAATCTATACATTTGCATATTCTGGATCTGAAATGCGCTGTGCTCTTTGTGAGGGCTCTTTGATGTAGCTCATACATATTGACAATCCACTACAGAAATCAACTACATTAACCATAGCATGAGCTCAATTTGTGCATCCTCCTTAAAAATAGCACATTAGTTTGTTCCATTTATATTTCCAGGCCTAATTAGCAAGTGAGAGATTGGACAATTAGTTCACCCGTGCTAATTGATTATAATATTACAACTTGGTGGTGATGGGACGAACATAGACTCCTTATATCATATTCCTCCAAGGGATTGTATAATATATACAATTCTACGGCATAATGAGGGTTTTAAAAGGCCAAATCAGCTGGGGAAATTGTTAATTCAATTTCATTCAGATGATAGTGACTTCTGAGAGGTGCGGATCTAACAGAGTGGCACAAGTGTCCTCTTTGATTTTGTCTCATGTCAACACAAATGACACAGATCACTAGTTCATTTCTTTCAATGACACAATAGGATGTATGCTCATAAAGAAAATGAAGCTGATCTTATCTAGGTCATTTTCTGCTCACGATCAGTCGGGCCAAATCCATAACATTCAGTACTAAATACTGCTTGTAATGAAGAAATAATTATTGAACAGGAAGCGAAAATGTTAGTTTATAAGACTGCATCCACCTCTTCAAAAGTATGTAATATATATATTTTTAAAGGCATTACTGTAGCATGACAGCTCAACTTGTACGTATGTCATCAGCATACAGTACCTATACATACTCACAACAGCATACAGGAAGCAACACAATACTTCCACTGTTCACTATATATCTTCAATATACCAATGGACTGTATGAGCTCTGAGAACCAGTCCTCTCCTCAGTTGTCAGATTGTCTGGAGAGTTTGAAGCTCCGGTATGGACCCCTCACCACCGCTCGCTGGCGGCCCCTCTCGAGCGTCATCACGGTGTGACATTCTGTCAGGAGTCTACCCACATGGCTGCAAAGCCACACCGAGGAAAGAGGGGCCGCGGGAATGTGGTCTTACACAATTCACCTGTAATGTTACACAGTACACTGACAGGAACTGTTTAAATGTACCAAAGTGCTTTCAGTTGAACTTTCCCTTGAACTAATCAAAAATAATTGCGTCATACTAACATTTAAAGGTACATATCACTACGTTATGATAATGCTCCTGAGATATTTTGTACAAAGAATTAAATGTAGGAAACACATCTGTAAAGTCACTTGACCCCTTAACCACAAAACCACGAAAATAACAGATCTACATGCTCATAACGTGTCATATTGCAATGCATTGTGATCTTGTAGATCTTCTAATTATTTTTTTTCATAAAGATTTCTTTTTTTTTGCACTTATAATTTTTCACTTAATATTTTCACTTATAGTGGATAAAAAATATAATACAGTATATTCACTTGCAGTTCTCGTATCTCCTTTGAAAACTTGCCAGTATGTATTCATGTTTTCTGGGAGGATATCACGAGAGAGTGCATCACCATCTCCTCCATTTTGACTTCCTTGGGCTTTCTTGGGAGCATTTTGTGAGAAATGGCCTTTTTTGACACAACACGTTCATCTCCGAGCTCAGCAAATAAAATATAAGATTCATATGTTAAACACTGAAGTATTACACTTCTTTACTGCGCTAAATAATTAATAGCCCAGCCCATCACCCTATGAATATTTACATGGAAAGTGTCCCTGGGAGCCCTCTGTATGCCAGAGGGAGGGAAGTCTGTGTGTTTATAGTATTAAACACTCAAACATTCCTACCGACCCTATTTCGCCTCCAACCATGAAAAACACCCACTAAAGCATTGCAAGTGTTTTATTTGTTGTTGCACAATGTAACCTATTCAACTTCCATTTAGACGTGGCAAGTCAAATTACAGGTACTCTCGCTATGCTGAGGTGAAATCCCAGGGTGCTGCTTGTCTAGTTCCAACTTGAAGGGAGAAGAAAAGATGCATCTTTAGGTATTGTTTCCAGAGCAATGACATTGCTCATGGATCTCACCTTCCACTTATGTGTTGAAGGTGTTATTGTGCGGCCTGTCCAAGTCAAGGGGTTGGACTTTTAAATCGCTGATGGTGTGGTGCAGTAGGTACAAAAAGTTACAACAGTGTGCGGTGGTGAAACAGAAAAAGTCACACTGCTTTGTCTGTGAGTCACTGGGTGCACAAGATATTTTTAGTATTTAAATAAAGTTGACTTGAGCGAGTACAATTCCCAAGAAGAGGACGTTATTATACAAACTTTGCATAAAAATGAGACTGTCACACAGCTACATTATTTAAGTAGTCACTGTAGTTAGGCAACTAATTAGACTGAGGAATTTAGACCACGCAGTTTTGCATTGGATACAAAAAATCATGCTCTCTCCAATTCTCTAATAGAATATAATATTGTTGACTAGACTCTTATTATCCCTGCACAGTAAAATCCTCAATGTCAACAAATGTAATGTTATGTTTAAACTCTGGGAGTTAGAGATTTTACAGTGTGTCTTTAATGCCTTTAACTGATTTCATAAGAGAATGGAGGCTGTATGACAGCAGAATTTATGGAACATTCTATGACCACCCTGTCTATGACTGTCTCAGCGTAGCCATGCCCAGCGGGAAGTCCACAATCACATTCATGAACTGACAACCTTTGACCTTTGATGTTGACTCAGCGGGGAAGCGAATCAGAAGGGTCCACCAGCATGTCATGAATATCCCTCGTTAACCACTTAAGTCCTGTTGTCAAAAATTGTTCAACATTTTCACAAATAGCAGATGGACAAGCTCACAGTATATCTCAAGGTTGATATATTGTGAGCTTATAGATGAGCTATTATTGAAGATTTCTGACAATTTTTGACAATTTTGCTAAAATAAGGATGCCAGTCGCCACCATGATCATCAGGAATGGCTACCACGAAACAATAACGGATAAGTAGGGGATATGTAGTACAAATAAAATATGCTGTTACCAAGTGAACCTGGGCATGTTTGGTTCTGTCGCTCCCATTGGTGATATTTATCTAAGGAGTGGAGAAGGAAGGCTGAGCATTGTCGCTGCCTCTCGGCAGGTCCCCTGTGCGCCTCAGATCTCCTCTCTCTGTCTCCTACGTGGATAAGTGGCTGGCTGCAAAGGCAACGCCGCTCTTTGATATTTCACTCCTCATTTGAATCAGAGGCCGCTTTATTTGACAATGTGCGGTAATTACCTGGGTACCTTGCTTGATCATGTGAACTCCTGCAGAACCAAAGTGTTGGGGGAGGGTACTAGAATGGCAATGGAAATGGGAACACACAAGCAGGGAAAATAAGCAGGGGGAGAGAAAAAACAACACGCACACGCACACGCACACACACACACACACACACACACACACACACACACACACACACACACACACACACACACACACACAACACCACACCACACCATCTGCATTTGTTTACCCGTTATTGTTTTCCAGAAGTACAGTATTTCAAACAAATGGTGTCATGGGTATGACATTTGTGTGTTGTGTTAAGCTAGTTAGGTGTGTTTTCAAATGTTTACTAGAGGGGTTTCCAGTGAGAGTAGGCCATGGTTTGAAGGGAGTATAAGCATGAGGTCACACTGTGAGCGATCCCTATAGAAATACCACCAAGGGAACATTATACACACGAACCCATAGCAACTCTGACAGTAGTGGGGCACAGTAAAATCCTGAGTGTTCATTTAAGTGTGGATGGGTCCATTTGGTTCCATTTGTAAACTCCCTGAGTTAAATTAACACCCAGGATTTAGTACTTGTTAGTACTGTTGAACAAGACTAACATTTGGATATTATCTAACTCCTGGATTTTTAAAAAGCTGTGTGTGTGTGTGTGTGTGTGTGTGTGTGTGTGTGTGTGTGTGTGTGTGTGTGTGTGTGTGTGTGTGTGTGTGTGTGTGTGTGTGTGTGTGTGTGTGTGTGTGTGTGTGTGCAGACATAATGTACCATAATGAAGTAAAAGTGTATCTTGTGTTCATATTGCCTTTGTTTGTTTGCGCTGAACACTCAAAATACATTTGAAAGAAGAAGTCCATAAAAGGTGCAAAATATTTTAATGTAAAACCATAATGTCCATAATATGCCATTTATTAAAATCACAATTTTCAGAGCAAAATGCATGTTAAATGTACATGAAGCCACAAACACTTTTACAAAACAGTTGTTGCTATTCATGTTTTGAAACCAGTATCCAAAACCCACTTTACACAACAAATTAAAACAATTGAAAATAATTTATCTTCATCATACATTTTACAAGGGGGGAGTCTGATTTTGAGTTACAGCATGCAGTGAATTTAAGCTATTTGTAAATAGTTGGACATGGAACCTTGTCAATGATGTTTATTGAATAAGAGAGCGGTGTTTACTCCGTGGTGTGACTAGAATATCAAAATCCGTCACTCCATGTGAATGCAGCTGCGTTCTGGCTGATTGACTGAGCTCTCCTAGGAGGAAACATGCAGACAACTTGGGCTTGCCCCTAAAGTTACACTGAAACATTATTTATGCCATGCAGTGCTGCTCAAAATACTGCATTTCTTCTACCAGTCCTGCACACAGTGTGATTTTGAAAGTCTTTTTTACATTCCTGTACGTTCCTTTTTTTATATTCTTCTTTTTTTTTTAACGCAATTTCAATAAATGAAAGTCCCATGTTTAAGTTGACTGTGTGCTGGCTGTTTTCTCAGTTTTATGTTTAAGTTTACACTATCATGGCAGCATATAGCCTATGGCTATGCTGTAACAGACAAGTAAGCGAAGAAAACAAATTTCGAATTATCAAAGTAAGTAATAGCCTATTCTAATTATTCAACAGAAGGGAGGTAGTGAAAATACTAGAACTTTTAGATCTTTTTTTCTGTCATTAAAGTTTGATTAATTATGGATATGTAGGGCTATGTAATGTAGCTTTAGTTAGTTTTTATTGCCTTATGTCTACCTTGTGTCTGACTTGAGCTATATGCTTATCTGTTTAATCCTTAATCATCGCTCTTTATTTTATTTTTCGCGTTTAGCGATTTGTGCATAATGTTAGACCTCGACAATCGACAGGTTTACCAGTTTGGGCTTTGTAAAAATAAATGAAGAAGACGTTTGGCTTGCAACTGTCCATAATGTGCTAGAAAGCCCATCAGAGTGCGCTCAAGAGGCAGCCAAACACATTCTATATGCGTCCCTGATTAATTCTGTGCAATTTCATTCAATTCCCAATCATAATAGAGCCATGAAAAGACTCAACACTTTACAATTTCCCTTCTGTACTGGACAAACAACTCAAGGGTGGAATTTATGTTCAGCTTAAAGTGGAGAGGGGGAATTAAGACAATTTAATAAAGGCTTAAATCGGCAGGGCTGTCTCTCCAGCGCCTAAAGCTATTTCCCTCTGATCAGCGGAGGAGGGCGACTTTATTGGACATGTTTCTATTTCCAAATCCGCATAACAGGCAACGATGCATGTATTCCCTATAATGTAGATAAGGGAGAGAGGGTTTGATATGTAATAAAAGGTGGGTCTGGGCTGCCTCTTTAAGCCCCTTAAGCCTGATAAATGATGAGCGACAGAGGCACCGCAAGAGGGTCACCGCTATTAACTTCTCGGTTTCCCGCGCTCCACTTAAAGTTCTCTCAATTACATCTCGTAATGTGGTCGGATATGGGCCTTATATCCATCGACCTATTCGGTCCAAAAATAAAAAATCACACCTGAAACCTCCACACACTGCCTGATTGCAGGCGATAGACAGCGCCACCCATTATTTTGTGGCTATTCTCTATGACTAGAACAGTTTTCAACCCTTTTCATATCAAGGTCCATTATTTATTGCAGGCATTTGAGCCACGGACCACCATTTGATGAGATTTAGCCTCTCATACCCAAGACTTCGAATATTTTGTTATCTTTGGATGAGAATTTGTCCACAATTCCATGCTGTATTGATGTGGTACCATATAGGAGAGATGACAGGCAAACGTTGATCAAAATAACAATTATTGAAAATGAAACCAAATGGACCCGTAAGTTTCCATTTGATTTCATTTTACACTCAAAAGTTAAAGATCTATAAGGGTCCATTTGGCTACCAACTCTCCCATCATTTAGCTGGGGACCACCTGGATCCCCCTCAAGGACCACTTTGAGGTCCCCGGACCACCGGTCGAGAACCACTGTGTTAGGGTGCCCAACACGAGGATTATAACTGTACAGTCTGCTAAAACTTGCACACCGGGTTTTCTGGGACAAACAGCCAATGCAAGCTCATTAAAGCAGCATTTGGTGAGTAGCCTCCATAGGCGTCGACGACCGTCGCCTTCAGCCCGCGGTGTCTAATCTGCTGGAACTGTGTCACAGCCAAGGAGAGGTGGTCACCCATGCTCTCGGCAGTGGAAAGTAAAGGGAGGGGGAGGCTTTAGTCGACTAAGCTATTTTGGCGAACAAATCTTCATGTTCATTCACATTAAAAAGATATTTGAAATTCGTTTGGAAGACGTCACAACAGTAGGCAGTAGCCTATATTTAAATTGAAAGTTGCTTTTATTGAGCGTAGAGAACAGCGAAAGATCTGTGAAGCATGAATGCGTTTTGACAGAATAGCTCAAGTATTAATGTATGGCTAAAGCGCTGTAAAATTGGATTGTTTATTAAAACAAAACTCTTCAGACATTTTAATGGCGAAAAATAATGAACTATTCATTTTTTATATCGTTTATGCTGTGGTTAAAGTTAGGCTGTTTATATTTTTCGTTATTTCCCAATTTACTGTGTATCATGTAACATTTCCATTAATATGATTGATGGCTAGTAAGCAACCATTCCTAATTATAATAGCAGAAAAATAATATAAATATTTTTCAGAGCTTGCATATCAGAGTGAATGGCCGTGAATGCATTTTAAATGCATTTTGACCAACACTGCTTTGCCTTGACAAATAATTGCACGAAAGGCCTAATTTCAGCATTAATTAATTCTGCCGTCTTTTATATAATCACCTCATGTAGGGACAGTTTTTGTATATAGAGGGATCGATCAAACCACCAAATAATTATGGTTACATATGTCATTTGTGGGACACTGTGTATTTCTGCGCATTCAATAAATACAAATGTAGTCTTGTGTTTACATAAAAATAAATTGGCAAACGAAATAAATATAAAAGGCCAAAATATTACATTTATTTGAACAAAAAACATAAACTGGCACTCAGATTGTGAAATTAATTATATGAGTAAAAATTACAGGCAAATGTTCATGTTAATCGTTAGATTTTCTATTTTAATTGCTAGTTCTATAAGCATAGGCCTTTAAATGTGCAAAGACAGGAACACTTGGATTTATTTGGTGGGCCTACTGATTTGTTGCAAAGGTTGGCTTCGGCATTTGGCGTCCCGCTAAATCCGCCAGGTGTCGCTAGAGGGCTGCATATTTTACGGATTAAGCATGGTGGGTCTTTTAGACTGATCGCACAGAAGAGAAAGCCACAGTTACCTTTTGTATCGCCCCTCTCTTCCTCCCTCCCCCCTTACTAACCCTCTGACACCAGACTCTGAGGATCGGTGGAGGGGAAAATAAGGCTTTGGAGCTGAAGAATTTACAGTTAGTCGCGAAACTTTTACAAGTATTTGAGTTCCTCACTCCACTTTCTGAGACCCTAGTCACATTTCTGGTTGGGGTCAAAAAGAGTTCAGACGGCTGAGGTAATGCCTTCCGCAGGAAGAAAACACTGAGAAGCAGAGTATAGTCATAAACAAAAACAGAAATAAAATCATCCGAAATATGTAAACAATTTGAGGTCAAACAAGTCGTGTTTTAATCAGTAAAGATTAATAGGGCCAATAGCATACACGGCTGGCAATCATTGCCAATACAAATATATGGATTTGTTTTCCAGAATGCAGCATTCATATCTTTAAGTTAACAAATCCGACACACGAGAACAATCTTTAGCCTATATTGAAGTTACACTAGAAATAAATGGGCAGGTTATGTTGGTTTCTCAAGTCCCTCCAACAGTCTATGATCCAGTCTTATCTGAGCCTCTCTATACATTAGCTTTGCTAATTTACATAATCTCAAATACTGAAGAGGGCCAGCAAAGAACAAAGTTACAAACGAGATTAGGACGATTTATTTGTTCCTGCCGGTTGAGCGCCGATTGTTTCTCCAGGAGTGTTTAAGGTCACTAAGAGGATTTAAGCCTCGTTTCATATCAGTGATCTTTTTGAAGGAATTAAATCAACAATGCATTTCTCCATATTTAGCAACAGGCTTGTGTGGTGAACAGCGAAGCCCGGGGCAACGGGGGAGGAGAAGAGCTAAGTCCCCCGCAAGTGTGTAAACACAGAGGGACTCTTGGAAACGAAGTTTTCTTGTTACAGTGGACTCTAGGTGCACCTTTCGGGGATGTGACACGCGGTGTGGATCTTTAGCTTTCGTGATTGTCCTCGTAGTGTTTTCCTTGAAATGGATCCTCTGCCCCCTAATGAATCCAAACGCAGCTGGCCATGTCCCACACGGACACCGAGAGCTTTAACCCTAAACTGACCTCAATTTGACACCACCAGATGAAATTTTACCGCCTGTTAATGCCATCCTCCGCAGAGGCGAGTGAGCCGCACGTTGACGGAGTTACGCACGAAGTTTACACTGATTTTTTTCATAGTCTATGTTATGCACGAGAGACCCCTGCCTCAGTGAAAAGGCCCACGATGAGAAAGCTAGACCACTTATTGGAAATATAATGCAACACAAAATGGGCACTTGGCTTATGATATGGGGCTCTGCAATGTCTCCTAATATGTTTAGCTTCCAACAGCAGGAAAAGTTTGAATTGATGTTTTGCTGTTTTTTTTTTTTTTTTTTTTTTTTTACTCATGTACTTATTATTATTTATTATTCTATTATTAGGGTCAGTTCAGTTCTATTTCTCAAATATATATATTTCATTGCATTTGATTTCATTATGCGCTCATAAGCCACCAAAATGTATCAAAAAGCCAGCATTCAAAAACTATTAAGCAATTATTAAACCATGATGGGGTTTTGTAGCATTGCGTTTCTGAGGAGCAAGCACTGGATAAGCATAATTAGCCCCATCTTGTATTTTCACAGGCTCTTTGGATGTTTACATCACTCCCCTTAGGGGCAAATTCCAGATTTTCCAAATAAATGCTTAACAACTTTAAAATCTCAACGCCAAAGAATAGTCTATATTTAAATTGAGCTCAAACGGTTTAAAAAATAAATCGACATTCTTTAACATGAACAATAACAACAAAAAGTTTGCCTTTTTTTTAACAGCTTGACATAATCACTTTCCATAACAGCACCGTTAAAGGACACGCATTCACAGTACAATTATTCATAACAAAGAGTACACAGCAATGTTTAGGCTACTCACCGCAGTTGTCCAGCAGAAGGAAAAAAAAAAGTCAAGCGATTGTGCACAAATCAAGGTGAACGATAGTATTTAGCTTATGAAAATAGCAGTCTTCAATAGCTGCCGCCGGCGGACTGGTTGTGTTTACAGAGTCGGTCAGAGGCAGAGACTTGGAGACTCTGCGCTCTGCTGTGGAGTTCAGTTCCTTCTCGGGCTATTGCTCGCTGAAATGTCCACACAGCCGTTTGTCAACCCTGCAGTCCTGCTTTTTCTTGCCGGGCTTCCCACCCCCTTATGCCAACAAACATAATTGTTGTCACGGTTTCATTTATTAAATTGTTTTAATTGCTATTTCTGTTGTCAACCCGTGCAACCATATGGCTTATTTGTTTGTTGGGGAGTTTATTGACCCTCCAACGGTAGCCGCAACCTCTCTCTCTCCCTCTCTCTCTCCCTCTCTCTCTCTCTCTCTCTGAGCATGTTTTCTACCTCCTAGACCTAACCTGTGAATGGTTAATTTCCACAATCACAAATGTCGCTGAGCCATAAATGGAGCCTTTATGTGAAAACCTATCAATACACACCGATGATGCCATCTGCGCAACTCTGTATATTAGCATTGATGGAGCTAAATATTAAAGGGGATAGATGGCCTTTGCTTCTGTTTTGTGCGTAAAAGAGCCCAGGCTCAGTGAAAAGGGCTTCACCAGCAATCGATGGCCGGAGCGTTGCTCCTCCTCTAAACTTCAATCTCCTCACATGATTGATGATCTTGTGGAGCTTTGATAATTGACTACTCTGAGGTAAAGGCACGGATTTCTATCAAGAGAGGGGATTGGACGAAAGAAACATACAAAATTACTTTCTCCACAAAAGCTTTTTTTCTTCATGGAAAAGTTCATTCTGTGCTTAGGAGGGGTGCTCCGTATCGTTTAATTTGCTAAACAGACCCCGAGAATAATTAGCTGTGAGATTAGAAGGTATTACTGAGATATTACATAGGCACACACCGGCTATAACCACAACAAAGATAACAAGTAAGCGTCATGCTCATAAATTAAACTCGAAATGCATCAGAGATATCCTGGTATTTGAATTGACAATGTTCATGCCTTATAAGCTTTTGTTTGGCTGTCATGTATAATAAGCATGGATCAACGTTTAAATATTTATTGATGTTAATCTTTTGTTGATGTTACACTTCTTTACCGTGCGTAAAAGTTCGGACGCGTCATGTGCGTAATTCTGAATCATATTCTATATCAAGTCAAGTAAGTTATAGTCCCGCTTTAATTCGCTTTATTTGAGTCTGATCAGGTTTCGTGAGAGAAACAAGCAACCAGGTCTATGAAAACAAGCCCAAAAGAAGCGAGTCCTTCGCCCTTTTAAACATATACATTGGCTATTTGAAAATAGCCGATCTACAAGCTTACTCCCTCCTTGTGAGCTTGTAGATCTGCTAGTTTCAACAACAACAACAACAACAACAACAATCTATTGAAGAAAATTTGAAAAATGTGGAATATTTTTTAAACATTTTAATAACACAAATCTTGTATGGTTGGGGGTCCCCCCCTGGCATTAAAATATTTTCAGATGGGGGGGTCCGCAGCAGACAAATACATATTAATTCGGGGGTCCTTTCCTTGACTTGCCATGAAAATGTTTGAGAAACATACTCTGCATATCACAAGGTTTTGGTCTCTCCTCTCCTCTCTCTCTCTCTCTGTGGAGCTGCTATGCTGCTGTAGGACTGGCTATGGCCACACCGCTACTTCCGGGATCCGTCATTTCATTCGCCCACCGATCAGCGCTCTGCTCGCTGACTCCGTTCTATAAGCAAGCTAGCAGCCAACCTGCCAACACTCGCTGACACTCACTCATCTCAGAACCGCGAGATCTAGACCAAATACCTTACGGGGGGGAAAAGCAAAAAGATCTCAATTGCAATCTCTTAATTTCTTACTGCTTTTTCCTTTCTTTTTTTTTTTTTTTTTTACAGTAATAATAAAACAAGATAGCGATCCGGAGGCATAAAGGAGGAGACGCGGCGGACTTGTGCGGGATGAAAACGGGGCTAAAAAAGATTCATCCTCTCGACTTGAACATCATCGCCGACCATCATTCATTCATTACCTTGACAACCTCTGGCTTTGATTGACAGCTGGAGTGGCAAAAAGCCATGAGACACGACAGTTTAGTTACATGCAGGTTGTTGATGGGCCGATTGTAACCTTCAGTTTGGCGCATTTTTTTTTTCTTTTTGGAGGAAAGAGGAAAACAAGAAAAATTGCAAAACTCTCCTGATGCTACCGCTTCAACTGAACCACATTGGCGAATAGGAGAATTCGCAAAAGTTGGTTGAAAAGGGAATCTTTACCACTAAATCACTTTCTATACGGACTGGGATATTAAATATACGACACATTCAGGAGTTTATTGGAGCGCAGCCTGATGGCGCAAAGGGTAGGTTTTAAATCTCCAACACTTACCAATACAAATCCACTATAGCATGGCCTCTATGTCGCTACCCTCTTGTCAGTCGCGGCTAATTTACAAAGTATTCATATCTAAGCCGGTATATTTGACATTTTCTCAGTAGCCTATACTCTTCAGGCAAAGTGACAGCCTCTGCTTAACCGACAGCCTCCGCTACACTCGTGGAGCACTTTTACACTGGACTCCAAACTAATTCGGTGTTTTACCAAAGTAGCCTAACTCTCCTGCGGGGATACCGAAGTTTGGAATGTTTTTGGTAATAACAAACCTTATCATTGTATCTGAATAGTATAGTTTGGCACGATGTAATGCTTTCTGCCTGTGTAGTAGTCTACGAGTATGGCTATCAGAAGAAAGAAGCCTACACTTTTAGTCTCTTTCAGTAGACTAGTTATAACTTACTATTTTGCGTGTTATATTTTAAATAGCATGTTATTTTGTGCTCATTGGCCACATTTATGAACAAAAAAGCAACTATACAATACGGGCACCCGTTGACTTTCTTTCTGATTTTTATTGCAGTACGATGAACTGGCCCATTACGGTGGGATGGACGGAGTGGGAGTCCCGGCATCTATGTACGGGGACCCGCATGGTCCACGGCCGCTTCCCCAAGTCCATCACTTGAACCATGGACCACCGATCCACGCCAGCCAGCATTATGGGGCACATGCCCCCCACCCTAACGTTATGCCCGGCAGCATGGGCTCCGCTGTGAACGATGTTTTAAAGAGGGATAAAGATCAAATTTATGGGTAAGTTGGCAATAAGCACACCCCGTTACCCATTTAGTCTATTTTAAAGTTTTGAAGAGAGGATTGTAATTGTTTAATTTTCTTTTCTTCCCTCAACTTGAACTTTAGCGTAAACTTTCTGGACGCCTAATTAAAATTTATACGCCTAATTTTAGGTCAGTGTAGTGTGCTGGAGGTATACTTTTATGCGCTGAAGCGAACATCTCCAAACCTATAGCTTGAAACTACAAATAAAACAATATGCAAACTCAGTCTGTTAAATTAACAATAAAGTTACCAGCAACATATGTAGGTTATAATATGAAAAAATAATAATTTTAAAATTGTAGTAAGACTGTGGGAAGTTTGGTTTTGCCTAAATATTAGGCTACTACCTTGGAAGACTAAAAAGTGTTATCGCCTGTATAGGGTATTTAAAAAAATGTTGCTGATTGCACAAACCTTTAAGATGTTTTTAGACATAAAACACATCACACAGACAGTGCGTTACAATGCATTGAGTATACAGCTTGATAATAAGGGATAAATTGCCAGGTTAACTCGCAGTGTTTCGGTAGGCTATATGCATTAGAAAAAGCCATACTCGGATTATTATATACAGCGTCATTTCAAAAGTATTTAGGCCTATTTTATCTTGAGTGTTACTTACGGCAAACTATAACCAAACTCTACATGAATAAATGTATTCATACAGAGTTTGGTTATACTAGCAGTAGAAACTAACACTATTACAAATGAAGAACGTTTGTAATAGTGTTATTTTCTCCTGTTTTTTTGTTTTTTTTTGCGTTACATAATATAGTTATATCAGGCATTGTTGCACCGGTATGGCGGTGCTGTGCAGCGGCTAGAAACAGACTGTCTCCTCTCCTTGCAGTCACCCTTTATTTCCCCTGCTTGCCCTGGTCTTTGAGAAGTGCGAGCTGGCGACGTGCACGCCGAGAGAGCCCGGAGTAGCAGGCGGTGATGTCTGCTCCTCAGACTCCTTCAACGAGGACATCGCGGTCTTTGCCAAACAGGTCACTTGAAATAATATATATATATAGTTTTTTTTACAAATCCTTTTGAGCAGATAATGGCAGCATGTAGACAAGACCAATATAACAAAGAGGTCTGCAATTTTCTGACACAATCAACACAATTGACAACAGTAGAAAGTAAATAAAGACAAAAACTTGAAATAATATTTGACAATTTAGATCATATTTTGTTCTGTGTGGTTGCGTCATGATACATATGAGAGTGTACAAATGGAACCAAATGGTTCCATTTGTACACTCTCATGTGACACATAGTCATAACTTTCAACCGAAATGTAGGTTATAGGCTATTTGAAAAGAATTGTCTAGGCAACTTTTCTTTTTTGTGTTAGAAATTATAGCATGTTTTCTATTGTCAATTGGTTGTCGTTGTGACAAATGTATACAATTCAGACAGGTTGTGTAATTTATCAGTTTGCCGTACTTGGATAAAATAATAAGAACGTATTTGCACCACTTCATGCCAAACTAATAATTATATTTGGTGTGTTATTTTAGGTCAGAGCAGAAAAACCTTTATTTTCATCAAATCCAGAGTTGGATAATTTGGTAAGTGCACTGTTTGAGCTTAATTTACGTGTAGGATTGGTTGTCAACTTTATAGGCTACTCTGTTTGGTATATTTCCATTGCATAGCCTACATTATATAGTAAATAAGTGAGCATTTGATGCAAACTTCAGCACACATGTTACATTGCTTTTGAAGTGAACAAGGGTAAGCTTTGAGGGGTCTCGAGTGGTACCGTATTGTGCTGCCAACAGGAGGCCGAGAGAGAAGCTCCTGATAAGGGCTAAACGCTCGGCGGGCAGCCGGTGCGCTGGTCACTCATTAGAGGCTGCGGCCACACTGGCCGCTGTCAGAGCTTCATGTACATGGGTTTAGCCTATATCCCACAAGTGACCATGCAGACCTTAATGTATAGTGTCGTATCAAAGTCAAGAGTGGAAAGCACATTTTTGTATAGGTTACATTAGTTTATTTCTTGCAATACCATACAACCAAATATTATGAATACATTGGGAAATATATTTTGTTCTACCTCCTTGCTTTTACTTAACCAGTAAAATAAAGTGAATTGTATATAGGCCATCCTGTTATAGGCTATGTGGACATAATAGTGTAAAAAATAATAATAATAATATATATTATATATATATATATATATATATATATATATATATATATATATATATATATATATATATATATATATATTGTAATATGCTTTTAGCCTTTATTTACTGATGTAAAACATGCTCCATTTTTGTTCACCCTTTCAGATGATACAAGCCATACAAGTATTACGGTTTCACCTTTTGGAATTAGAAAAGGTAGGCTGAATGATATAATCCTTGGTTTTGGCGATGGATTGTTTGACCTATCCAATGCATGATGACAGCTGCACAAATACAAACATTCAATTAAATGTTGTTGATATAATTGAATACATTTGAATATTCAGTGTTGTGCATTCATAGTCATAGCCAAAAAAAAAATGTAAGTGTCAACACGATTATATTGTGAGAAAGTCTTAGGTTGATCACAATAATGAAACAAGTTACTTTAACCAACAATTAATGCAGCTGCAGTGACTTAAATTGATAAAACATATAGAAACCTCTTTGCACGTGTTACACATCCTTATTGATCTAGAGATTTAGTTTCAACTGCTCATTATCTCTGCAGCTTATGGCATGCTGTTTATTTTCTGTCGTTCAACTTGTTGCTCCAGTCTCTGGAGAATAATAAGCACTGAAACAATTTCACTATTGTTTCCTTGCCTTGGCCGATAATGCTCCTTAATTGGAGTTATTCTTGGACTGACTGCACCGTTTCCACATCCTGAAAAAAAATATGTTGTCCTTGTTCTATAGGTGCACGAGCTCTGCGACAATTTTTGCCACCGGTACATCAGTTGTTTGAAAGGAAAAATGCCAATAGATCTAGTTATTGACGAACGGGATGGCAGCTCCAAATCAGATCACGAAGAGCTGTCGGGATCTTCGACTAATCTAGCAGATCACGTAAGTGAAGTTGCTTCATGTTATGTTCTTAATATCTGCTCTTGCTGCACGAAGTTGTCTGCCTGCGACGTGCGTCGGTTCTGTGCGGCGCACATGTGCACGTTTGGTGTTGTCGATATGGGCCAATTATACAGCGTGTGAGTGGCCATTTTTGTCTCTCCTTGAAAAAAGGAAAAAAGTGGAGAAAAAAGGAGCTTTGTGTTTTTTTTGTGAGGACAGTCTGCATTACTTGTGCTTTGTGTTAAATTATGTCAACTTTTACTTAGCCTTCGTTCAGTATATGTGACCCTGTTGTGCCACAAGCAAACAGTGCAGCTCTCTGTTCCGAGAGGAGAATTTTGTCGATCGATGTTTTAAGGTCAAAAGCTAGATGTGATACAATGGAATGAGTTATTGTTTTAGCCTTTTGATTGGGGGCATTCATGTGTACATAATGTGTGTGTGTGTGTGTGTGTGTGTGTGTGTGTGTGTGTGTGTGTGTGTGTGTGTGCGTGCGTGCGTGCGTGCGTGCGTGCGTGCGTGCGTGCGTGCGTGCGTGCGTGCGTGCGTGCGTAAATCGCCCCCCTGTGCATAGAGTGTTGCACATTGACTGAAAACGCGAAGCAATTATCTGTTACGCAGGTTTAACGCTAAAGCAGGGTATCAGCAGCGAGCTTTAGCTGTAGGCCAATATTAAAACAGAAAGGGGCTTTATTTTGGTGTGTGAGAGCTGGATATATTATGGCCTGTGTGTGCGTATAAAGCTGTGGATTTTGCTGCAGAGGTGGAGAAAGTGGTGGCCTATTCAAGTGGTTCTCAACCTGTGGGTCGGGACCCCCAGGGGGGTCCCCACATGATTGATTTTTTCTTTGGGGGGTCCCCAGATGACAGTGAAGTGATACTTAAGACCATTTTAATACCTTAAAAAAAGAAAGAAAAGAAATCAGACCATTACTGCATCAGAAGTAGCCTACTCAAAAACTATACAAACTGGTCAGACATTGGCCAAATTGTCAAATGATATGAGAAAGAGGCAAAAAAATAAAAAGAATAGCCGATCTACAAGCTCATTGTGAGCCTGTAGATCTGCTATTTTCACAATATTTATCTGTGGAACCAAGTCGAAAAAAATTGAATGCCTCAAATCCTACAATTCCAAGTGCTCGTCCAAGTGCTCGTCAGGGTGGGGGGTCCCCAGTTCAAAATATGATTATTATCAGGGGGGGGGGGGGGGGGGGGTCACGGCCTGAAAAGGCTGAGAAACACTGGCCTACTCAAATAGATCTTAAGACCAAAGGTTTATTATCAACGTCAAGTTCACGAGGCATATGATGGCTCGTCTTGGAAGGCCTTCCATCGCTGTTGATGTTAATGTGTTTAATTGTTTCGTATTGATTGCTGAGTGGTTTGCGCTGCAGTGGCTTTCTTTCCCTCCTCTGCGCCCGTTTTATGGCCAGAGGCTCCATAACGCTGAATTCAATTATATGCACCTGAAGTACAGTGCCTTTAAATTTGAGGATCGATTCCCTGGTTTAAAACGTGCATTTTTCGGTGTAATAAACGTAGCCTCTTCTTCGGTCAATAATATGGGACGGACTGACAGTGAAATATTGAGCTGATATCTGCGAGTTATTACGTTGTTGCATCCTGGTGATAATAACGCTATTAAATGTTTTGGTGGAACAAGAGAGCTACTATCGCGACAAAGTGACTATAGTTAATATCTCAGCAGCACGAGTCCATGAAGCCTATTATGAATTAAAGCAGATTTAAGTGTTATTATGCAAAGTCACTGCATCAGGTCTGGTCATATAGGCCTAATAGCGGCGGATTCCCTTTGAAAGCCCGCCGCGTTTATACAGGACTGTTCAGTGCACATGCAAGGTGAATTAAAACACAATTAGAAGTAAGATGCCAGTGTGGGGGGATGAGAAACCGTCAAAATGGCAATATTGTGGAGCCTCAGCACAAGTGTAGAAATGAGGCATGCTGTTGTTTATATTGTAGAGATTAGATAAACTAGCCTGTTTAGTTTCATGGCAGATGGCTGATACTCAAGCCAATTTCCAATGGTGCCTTGTTGTGCCCAGACCTGAGCTGTGTTACCCGGTCACTTGTGAGAAATATTTTGATAATTAGAAAATTAGACACGCCAATAAAGAAAATCAGGAGCAGCAATAAACAAACCTGGAGGTACATGACAAGTCATTTATTCTGGGGTGCTTGGGACTGACCACTTGGTCAGGAATGTATATGTTTTGGAGGGTTTATTTGTTTTTGTTTTTTTGTGGCAGTAATGGATATTATACTCCACCTTGCTGTTGTGCTGTGACAAAGCAAGAAGGTGGTTGTGCGATTTTTGTGTGTGCCTTGTTTACCAGAGTGAAATCTGAACCAATAAGTGAATTTGATGGCTGTGCAGTCCAATTATCAACATTCAAATAATGAAATGAAATGCACTCTGACTTAAACCAACTGGGCTATGTTACAGTGTTATTGTATAAATAACAAGGAATATAATGCCTTATTGTTGCACATTGTGCGTGTGTGTGTGATAGTGCTCATAGAAGTTAATAATGCTTCAGGAATGGTAATATTACTCTCAGAAACTGAAACTACTGAAGTGAAAATAATGTGCTTCGTGCAGTGGCACGCTTGCACAGGGACTGTGTTCAGGTTTCCATGTACAGTGTAATCAAGGCCTGTAGTAAATAGTTAACTCCCTCAGCTGTAATTTCCATATGTAATTGAAATGGGTTGAGCTCTGTGTGCCCAAAATGTGTTTCGAATATGGAAACAATGCATAAAAACTGCGAACGACTGCAAAGCTATGCACTAGGATGGAAAGCAATCTCAGCCTGACTTGTATGCCATTTATTTATTTGATTATTTATTTTGGCTGTGTTTCATTATTCATTTCTGTCCTCTCTCCTCCTTGAAGGGAGGAAGGCAATATGATAGTTAGATATGCTAATTTATTTAGTTAGACTCTCTCACGTCCATTTTTCTTTGCTTTGATATGCATTTTTAATATATAGCCCTGGGCTACATCTCATTTGGTGAAAGTTGGTCTTGCTGGAGATGATGAGGCTCTTCACAGTGAAGGAGGCAGCAGCCCCCATTGAGCTCCCCCCTCCTCTTTCCCTCCTCTATACCTGATGGCAGAGCCTAATAAGCAGAGTTTTATTTACACTTGAATGCTGCATTGTCTAAGAGATGCTTGGATTATGGCACACTAGTAGTCATAGGGGATGAGGCCTTGCTGACACTGTTGATTTCCTCTATTGGCTTGCTGTGACGATCCAACACAGTAAAATCTGCAGTGTTAATTTAACTCGGAGAGTGTACAAATGTAAACAAATAGACCCACATGGGTCCATTTGGTTACATCCATTTGTAAGTCTCGGAGCTTGGAGTTACAAATGGATAAATGAACACTGAGGATTTTTACTGTGTAGCTCAGTTGGCCATCACAATATGAGCATAGGAGCCCTCCACAAGTCAACACAGCCCCCCCCCCCCCCAAAGAAAAAGCATATGATGACGTTCTCCTACAGTTAAAGCGAAAAAACCCTAATAAAAAATTAACTATTAGGCGCTTTCCGGATATGCACAAATGATTGGCACAGTGTGTGGATCAATTTTTACATTTTCAGAGTTAAATGAACACCACAGATTTTACAGGGTGTTGTTCATCAATGGTGTACTCGTTTAGCTTTTAATTAATGAAATGTCTATCTTCTCTTCTCTACATCCAATTAAGGAGGCAAATAGAATTAATAGTTGCTGAATATTATGTGTTCTAATGAATTAGCCTTTGTGCCTTCCTGTGCTATTGTACTGCATCTTTAGTCAAGCTGTACCAAGGAGGTGCTCTCTCTCTCTCTCTCTCTCTCTCTCTCTCTCTCTCTCTCTCTCTCTCTCTCTCTCTCTCTCTCTCTCTCTCTCTCTCTCTCTCTCTCTCTCTCTCTCTCTCTCTCTCTCTCTCTCTCTCTCTCTCTCTCTCTCTCTCTCTCTCTCTCTCTCTCTCTCTCTCTCTCTCTCTCTCTCTCTCTCTCTCTCTCTCTCTCTCTCTCTCTCATTGCATAGTTCACAGATTTACCTTGAAGGAATATTGAGGGCTCTGGGGTTGTGGCACTGTGTTTTGCAGAGGTTTTCTACTGGAAGGTATGGCAAAGTAGTTCCCTGTTGAGGTTACGTGTAGGTTATCTTGGCTCTGCACAGCTGGAGTGAAAAAAAAGAAAGAAACAGACTTCTGTTTACATTCAATTCTCCAGCAGAGGGTCTGGCTACAATAAGCCACTGGTCAAATGTGGTGATGTCACAAGTTTAGTCAAATAAAGGCAATTGCTCATCTTGTGCACACAATGATTTACTGTGTTTATCATTTGAGATGGGAGCTCTGCAATGCTGTCTTGGCGCTGTGTGTAGAGTGCACAAATAGGCCCTCGCTCGGCAACACAATACAACTCTGCCTCCCCGCGTTCACCCACAGCCAGCCGGGCCTGAGGCCGAACCGGGGCTGGTGAACCGTGGAATTTCTCAGCTTTCGAGGTGTTCTAATTCAACTAGCTCCCCTCTCCTCGCTGACTGGCTATGTTTGGACCGCCTCTCCCCCCCCCCCTCATCCAAATGGTGTATAGTTGAGTTGGAGCGGTCTGTCTTTTCCAGACAATTGTTTTGTGATGGTGGGATGTCTGGCCGTACATTTCCTATTTGATTAGTGTTCAGAGGCTGGGCCCTGTTGGCAGGCATACCTAATCACCACCACGGCTAGAAAGAGAGTGAGAGAGCGAGAGGCTGGGCTCACTTGTTGCGTCTCCCACCCTCCTTCCCCTTAACTGTATGTTTGGTTATTTACGGACAATGAGATAAGTATGTTGATCTAAAATTGAAGGCAATACATACTGTCACAGCCACTCATAGTGTACGTAGGCTGAAATCTTTAATTGAATATTATTAGAAATATTAGAAATGAGTACCAGTAGAATTATATGTACTAGAACACACGCTGTTTTTACAATCTCTACATTCACCAAAAATACCATTATGACACATTGGGACCTTGTAGGGCAGCTATTTTTGGTGAAGATATTTGGTGCAGAGGAAAAAAAGTACAAAGCCGACCCATGGTCAACTAATTATTAGTTCACTAAATATAGAGGGTTTAAGTGGATAGCTCCAGAGAAAGTTCTGAATGATTCACACAATAACTCAAATGCTCCCATCTATTAAAACACACTGTGGTGAATTATTAGCCACTTAATTAAGGACTCTTTATATTGTGGGTGTTGTAAACATGTAGCCCTTGAATAGATGTGCACCTACACTTAAAACGTCTTACTTTTCTAAAGCGACTGTGTATAATTACGTGTTCAACTCAACAAAAATGTGCGAGGAGGTTTTTAACGGCTCATGCCGTGTGGCAAGATGTGTCTTGAAATGTCAGCTAGCTTTGTGATTTATGATCCTGTATGTTTCTGGTGTGTCAGCAATTTGGGACATGTTCAGCACAGGATCTCTCCGGCTGCTCCTCGGAGCGGCAGGGCTACGCATGCATGCACATACACACCAGGGTAGTCATTCTCAGCCTGCCTTACACTATACCAGTACACCGACAGATTTCCTCTCCCCTCCCTCTAGGTTCCAGGGGAATTTGAGGAAAATTCAATGATGCCGCTAAATCAATTTTATTTGAAATTCCTAGGGATGTAGGCAGAGAGAGGAGTGAAGGAGGGGTGAGATTGTGCTGTGCTGTGCTGGGCCAGGCAGGTGTGTGTAAATGAGAAAGGGGGGACAGCAGCGATGGAGACGTGCAGCCCCCCCCCAGCTCTCCTGTGGCCTGCCGGTACAAGCCCCCCCCATATTGTCTCCTGCTTTTATATTAATTACAACTTGTATTATCAGCCGCCACTCGCTAACCCCAACAAATAGAAAAGGCTGCCCCTAGAGACTGCGCTTCCTTTGTATCTTATTTTCCATCTAGTCCTATTGTGCTGCCTTCGCGTGGATGTGCGCGTGCGCGTGTGTGTATGGGCACATTTGCACGTGTACACATTTGTGTGTGTTTGTGTGTGCATGACAATGTATGGGTGTTTGCATCCTCCTTATGGTAACAGTGCTCTTTACCACAATTAGTGGAGAGCATGGAGAAAACCATGTTTGACTCCTAATTATGCGCAGCTTCAGGGAATAGTCACATGGGCAAAAGGCTTTTCTTTTTGCCTCAGCCTCTTTCTTTTTTTTAGGGCTTCTTCTTCTGTAGGTTGAAAAAGTCTGTTTGGATGCCGTGTTTTTTTTTCACAGATTGTTTGAACTTTAACAGACCCAGGGGGCTATGACAAAATGTGAGTGTGTGTGTGCGTGTGCGTGTGCGTGTGCGTGTGCGTGTGTGTGTGCGTGTGCGTGTGTGTGTGTGTGTGTGTGTGTGTGTTAGGAGGTACGGTGTCTGATGATGCACACTCCATACTGTAGGTTGGAGAGGTCCACTAAATTATTCATAGGGAGGAAAGGCTGTTGCTTTTGTCGCCTTGATGAGTGCGGAAAGTTAACGCCATTGTTGTGATATTTGTTGTCTGGACACATGGTTATGGATGAGAGGTGTGCCAACTGTATAAAAGGGGCATGAAATATCTCCTGTATGTGACCTACTAAAGGTAGCCATTGTGTTTTTAAAGGCCATATGTATATAGTAGGCTACAGTCCTTTTTGTTTAGCATATAAGAGACAAACTTAACATAAGCCGTATCTACATGCATCCATGATAGTTTCCAGTCAACCCCATAGAGTAGCAAATCATGGCAAAATGTAATTCCCTTTAACACCATTAGCTGAGGTGTCTTTGAATTTAATTTAGTGCAAGAGCCATTAAAAATGACACATTACTCTGCAATGATAGCTAAATTAAGTCCTATCGATTCAGCCGTTGCATTAAAGCCATGCTGTGGCATTAGTTAGCAAGTGAGTATGTGCGTGTGTGTAAGAGAGAGAGAGAGAGAGAGAGAAAGAGAGAGCTTGCACAGTCTCTCAGGTCTGTCTCACTGGAAGTGGGTGTCTCATTGTGAGGAAGTAGAAACCAGTCATTTTCTTCCCTTGGAACAACAACAGCTCGAGTGCAATGGGCCCAGCTCTGCCTAAATACATAATACACCCTGGTAGTTTGGCCTTTTCTCCCCTCTTGCCCTCTCTCTCACTCACTTATTCTCTCTGTCTTTGTCAACCTCCCCTCCACCGCTTCATGACATTCAGTATTGAGGCATAAAGAATGTGTTCTGAGAGGGTTGATGTGCTTTTCTCACGTTTGCACTGTCTCTAGGCATGGTAATATAAGCTATACACCAAATGATGGACATTTGCCATGAACAGAGGTCTGCAAACCCATGAAGTGTAACCATGTGCCCTTGATCAATGGCCCAGGAGGTGAACACATCACAAATTGCCCATCCCACTTGAAGGAGGATGCCTTTTCTGCCCCTCTTCACTCTGGAGGGCTAAACCCATGCGGGCGCTATTGTTCGGCCTGTCTCCTCACCCCTTCTTCTGAGGTAATTCTCTGAGTTCTTTATCTGATTGCCATCCGGTGAACAGCTGACGCAGAGAGGGTCTGGAGTGGAGCGGAGGGGCTTGAAGGGCCTTGTGTGTTTTCCTGTCTGCTGTTTTCAGCTCTGAGCTGTTTGAGAAAACAGCCCTCCTTCCCCCGAAAAACTTAGCAGATAAAAGGGCCTCGCTTGTAGGCATAGCAGCAGCAGCCATCGCCTCTGCAGCAGAAGCAACAGCAGAACACAAGGACCGGGGGCACCCAGGGGAGCCAGGCAGCCGCTTGTCTTATGCTAGCCTCGCTTTGCCGTGCAACAAAAGCTCCACTTCTCTCCAGGCTCTATGCTGTCTGTCCTCGTCCATAACAGCTCACTCTGTCTGGGGCACCGACACAGGCAGGAAGGCAGGCAGGCAGGCAGGCAGGCTCCTCTCTGGCGGGAACTGAGGGAAAAGAGTTCATCGGAACGGCACTGAAGTTGGGACAAAATGGTAAAAAAAAAAAGTCTCCTTCTTGGAATATTCTGCGGCATATAGGCTACATTTTCCCTACTCTTTCATATATATATACTGTATGTATGTGTTTGTGTGCATTTGAGGGAGAAGAAGAAGAAGAAGAAGAAGAAAAAAAGCCAAAGCGGGGACTGAGAAGTGGGCTGAGGTTTGTGGGAAGCCTTGGTGCAGGCCTGTGTTTGTTTGGCTTGGGCTTGGCTCAAGGGGGCCGCTGCTCGCGGGGCCCCAGACAACGTTGGGCTCACGTTAGCCAACATTTTGTCATCATGCTCAGGTGACAAGTTAAATTGGGATAGACTAGCTAGGGCTGAGTGCTGTGAATGTGTATGTGTGTCAAGTATTGGGGGTGCATCAGTACTGTGTGAGAGGTTGATTTTAGTGTGTGTGTGCGTGCGTGCGTGCGTGCGTGCGTGCGTGCGTGCGTGCGTGCGTGCGTGCGTGCGTGCGTGTGTGTGTGGGGGGGGGGGGGTGTAATGGATGACGTGGTCAGTCTGTCTCTCTGGCATGAATGGCAGAGGAAATTCCACCTCTAGCCTGCCTTCGTGTGCCACTGATAAAGCCTTTCCTGTACAGTAGAAATCCTGTTTCGTTGCACCGACCAGCAGGGCACTGGGAATGACCAGGAAAGAGAGAGAGAGAGAGAGAGAGCAGGAGAGTGAGGGGATGAGGAAAGTCAACTTAAAAGTACATACTTAAGACACTATTTTATTCTTCTCTTTGAAGTTAACGGTTGGAGATTTTGTATACTTACGTGTGTGTGTGTGTGTGTGTGTGTGTGTGTGTGTGTGTGTGTGTGTGTGTGTGTGTGTGTGTGTGTGTGTTTGTGCGCGTGGGTGTGTGCGTGGGTGTGTGCATGTGCGTGCGTGCATGCATGTGCTTTTGCGCATGAGTTCAATGTGTATTTTTACCTAATGCTTTACGATGACATACTGTAATTGTGTGTGTGTGCGTGCGCGTGTATGTGTGTGCTATTGCATGAGTTCAATGTGTATTTTTACCTTATGCTTTACGATGACATACTGTACTGTAAGTGTGTGTGTGTGTGTGTGTGTGTGTGTGTGTGTGTGTGTGTGTGTGTGTGTGTGTGTGTGTGTGTGTGTGTGTGTGTGTGTGTGTGTGTGTGTGTGTGTGTGTGTGTGTGTGTGTGTGTGTGTGTGTGTGTGTGTGTGTGTGGGCGTGTACACATTTCTGGCAGATTAGCGGGAGAATCACTGTCATATCTTATTTTCATTTTGACAGTGGTAATGATTAATGGCGGTTGTGGTGTGTTTAGACTTTTTACCTCTATATTTCTCACTTGACACGGAAGTCTCAATTGGCTACGGTATAAACTAACCCGACGGGTCTCTGCCATATGTGTTTAGACAATTCCTCCCGAGTGCCCTGCCTTGCAACGCTCAAAATCAGACACCACATTAGCCAGGGCTGCGTTTTGCTCTTATGTATTAATGAAACAGTTTGATTACAGTGTTTAGACTTAATGCTAGCTGCTTCAGTGCATTAAGGCTCTTTCTCCTCAGCGTTTGATTGCACGCTGGCATTGTTGATTGTGGCGCTGGAGGGGAAACGTGGAGCGGAGCTCTCTGCCTTTGCTTGCAGAATGTAACATGGCCAAGGACCCTCACAGTGCCTGTAGACTCTTACAGATGTCACTCTCACGTTTCCAACATACTCATGTGGTCTTACTCTCTCTCTTTCTCTCTCGAACCCCCCCCCCCCCCCCCAAACCCTCCTCCTTCCTGCTCTCTCCGCTCCTGGTTTGTGGTTTGGATGGGGAATGTGGATGGATGGATGGATGGATGGATGGATGGATCCCTCTCTCGCTTTCTCTCTTTTCAAAACCCCAGAACCCAGCTTCCTGGAGAGACCACGATGACGCCACCTCCACACACTCGGCCGGCACGCCAGGGCCCTCCAGCGGGGGACATGCTTCACAGAGCGGTGACAACAGCAGTGAACAAGGTGAGCCAGAACACACACGCACACACGCACGTGTACGCGATGTGCACGAAATCACACAAACGCATGCTGACACGTGGGCACACAAACAAACTTGATGCACACACTTAAACGTGGGGATTATACACATATGCACACATGCACATATTTATACAGGCACACATCCATAGAGGATATATTAATCATCATGCAGTGGGATTTTGTTTGAGTTGCCAACACACCACTTTAGTCTATTATGAGAGTTACAGTGACTTGATCGGACATCTACTGTACCATACAATCTAAAAACCTTTTGCACTTTAGATTATCCTGTCCTTTGACTGGCATTGATGTAAACATATTGCCACACCACAAAATGAATAGACTTATCCACTGTTACACTCACACCCAAATACATAAGTAGCATCCACTGTAATATACTAGCTTATTGTAAGGCCTTCCAAATTACAGCTATTTAGGGCCAGGGTTGAACAACACTCTTAGAAAAGCCGGTGATTAATAGGATATTTCTGCCAGTTCTTGCTTGCATTTAAAACATATTAACTTTGCTAGCTCAACAGCCCATAATTACGGCTCAGCAGGGCTTGTGTTTTTTTATCTAGCTAACCGAACCTGCCAGACAAAAATAATGCATTTAAAATCATTTCTACTTACTGCAGTTAACTGTGCAAATCACATCAGTCCACAATACAGGCATTTAACAGGCTGCAGCCTATAGATGTTGACGTTCACATTGTCAATGACATTTGGGATTTGATTTGTGTTTAGAGGCTGTGAGTACATACTTGTACACGAACACAAGTGAGAGAAGAGACTCCGGCCTTACTGAATAATGTAGTTATCAAAGCCTTAACTACAGCCTTATAACTAAAACAACTTTGTTGATCAACTCTTGGCCTTTCCTATCTCGTCTTCCTAGCGTTTTGAATGCTCTCTCTGGTGAGGACAGAGATCTCCTTTCACTGGCGGAAGTGTGTGTGTGTGTTATTGTGTATGGGAGTGCGTGTGTGTGTGTGTATTTCCGTCTTATCTCTGGCAGTGTCCAGGGTTTTGCATGAAATTTCATCACGCTGTACACATGCACGCGCACACACACAGATACACAAGCACCAGCTGGAATTTCAACTGGAGGCACTTGTCATGTTCAATCAAGGCTATCGTTTTGTCGATAAGTAATCAAAGTTATCGATGGAATGTGTGTTCTGTGGTGGGGCCATTTTAATCATCCTCTCCTCCTCAGTCAGTAGCAACAGTTGGAGCTTCTGGGCCATTAATGACCACAGACTGAGGGCCACAGCAGACCTCTGTGGTTGGCTGTGTCAGGACTAGTTGGATCACACGTTGCTCTCAGGCTTGGCCGGGGTAGGGGGCATTAACGAAAGCTCACATGGTGATTGTGGGTGTCGTGTGTATGTATGTGCGCAATAAACCATAGTGAGGTGGAGCCCTAATCATTAACCTAAAGCAAAGCCTCACGCACTAGAAAAAGAAATCAAAGGAGAACAGCTGACGATGATGACGATGATGTTTTGATTTGGCAAACTGACCCCCACCCCCAGATGGTAGCATGGAAGATAGCGACTGCAAGAGAAACATAGAGGGGTGGGGGGGGGGGGGGGGGGGTTGTGAGAGAAAGAAATGCACTGCCTATTGATTATCTTACACACATAAGTACAAGTGACCTGTAATCCACAGAGCACTTATCGACTCCCCTCCCCACCGTATCCAGTAACAGTGAATCAATACGGGCCAAAGACAGTTACGGTATGGCACTGTGTATACTGGGCCAAGGCAGACCGGGGCTAGATCAGGACTAGACTCAGGCCTGGACTAACACCAACAGGGGATCTACAGTAGATAGTAGACACTAAATGATCTGCAAGTCCACTACCCAGCGGGAAGCCTTGTATGACCAAGAAACACATCAGACAGAGGCAACGGTACAGGAAAGATGACAGGGGAAATTAGTCTCTTTCAACCTGGCATCCCTATTTTGGTTATATTTTGGAGTTTTTTCAAGGATTTTCAAAAATATTCCCAATCTACAAGCTCACAATAAGATGCAACGATTATATACCTGTGAAGAGGCATAAAATATGTCTTATGTGGTTAAAAACAAGAGGAGGGGAGAGAGACACCACAACATGGAGGTGAACAAGGATGAAAAGTATTGGAATACAAAAGAAAGTAAAGAGTGTGAACATGCGTGCGTGCGTGTGTAAGACGGAGAGAGAGGTAGAGAAAGAGAGAGGGGCATCTGATTTAATGGTCTAATGAGGCCGTCCTCCAGTCAGTTGTTTTGCGTGAGGCGTGCTCTGACCTTTCGCTCCGCTTGGGAGCCCCGCCGCCTCATTTTTCACATTCTTGCAATTACGTTAACGCTTCAAGCGCTCGCTGACTCCCGACTCTGGCCCTTCCACTCTGACAGCCCCCCCCACCCCACCCCACCCCCTCCTTTCTTACTCTCCTCATCTCCTCCACTCCACTCCACGCATGAACTGCATGTCTTATCTCAATACGTTTCCACATAAAAAAAAGCCGTACTGTAGCTCACACCGTCGAAGCCCACGGCTCACGAGAAAGTGAAATGTGTGCTTCACTTCAGTAATGGGGTCTTTAACAGCTTGGCCCCTGTTAAAAGGGGTGACGGTGTGGATCTGTTGAGGTGGACAGAATGGATGGGCAAAAGAGAGAGAGGAGAGCTTGCACGGTTTGGGTGGGTGGGAAAGAGATGCCTCACACAGGCACGAGTGGTTCTAGCATTTGGGGGATTTCCATCTGTAATAAATAAAACTATAACAGCATACACACAACAAGCGAATCATATTTTCTCAGGCCATGTGGAGACGGTGCATTTGACTACATTCAGATCATACACAGTAACATTTTGACTGTCAGTTTAACCCTGAATACTATATCAGCCCCTTTTGCCTTTTTGATCGCACTCCGCCTCCACTCCAGGATTTGAAACTTTTCATCTATACGGAACACAAAGTGTGTTGGAGTAGAGACTTGACAGACAGACAGACAGGTTTTCAGCTAGACTCCACTCCATGTTGGCAAAGTACCCCCTTTGACAACACGTGTCAACTGTTAGGGAACATACTACAACAGCATAAAGTATAGCATATAGTATACAGTATCGCAAAAAGAAAATGTTATAGCACTGTACATGCAGGACTCGCGCTGTGAACAAAATTCACATTCACAATCTTCAGCTTGTATCTCGAGCATCGAGCATTTGCACTGAACCCGTGCCAGAAAACCATTTAACCAGTGAAAGAATATGTGTAGCCCCTCTCTTGCAGAATAATTTATTGTCGAGCTGTAAAGCGAGGTGAAGCATGCTCATGGCTGTCAGTGGAGGTTGCCAGTTAAGGTTTTGACATCAAGCAAAAGGACTGCAGCACAACAACTCAGGCCTTGCTAACTCTCCTCCACCCAACCTCCTTAAAGGCCCCCCTCAGAATTTGAAAATATGAATTATCACCTTCAGGGCAAATTCTGCACTCTCACTTACTGACTCTAAGAGAATGACTCCCTATGTTTGAGCTGAATAAACAGAACTTTGGTGGTGAAGTGGAGGGTTGGTTCAGAGAGGCATTAAGAGTATATCTCTTTTTAAGTAGAGCTCACCAACACACAATAACTTCGCTGGCTCTGCTCTGCACATGGATGGATGATGGATGGGTGATTTTGTTTTGTCGTTGAACACCAGTGTACAACGCAATTATCTTAATGGCATCAATCCAATGCAGTGAGTGATAGAATGCATAGATGTTGGTAGCAGCATAGGCAGCGATGGAAGAAGTACTCACATGTTATACTTAAGTAAAAGTAGCAATACTGCAATGTAGTTATACTCTGCTACAAGTAGAAGTCCCGTATTCAAAATGTACTTGATTAAAAGTAGAAAAGTATCTGAATTTAAATATACTTAAAGTACAAAGTAGTACTCATTGTGCAGAATGTCCCATTTCAGAAGTTCAAAATGTATTAAAAATCTTTTGAAAATAGACGATCTACAAGCTCACACATTGTGAGCTTGTAGATCTGCTATTTTCAAATGACCAAAATATATATATGGCTGAAGTGGTTAGTGTGTATTGTAATAATAATCAAAATCTACAAAGTAACTAGTAACTAAAGTTTTCATATAATTGTAGTGGAGTAAAAGTACAATATTTTCCTCTGAGATGTAGTGGAGTAGAAGTAAAAGTATTGAAAATTGGAAATACTCCAGTAAAGTAAGAATTCCTCAAATGTGTACTTGAGTACAGTACTTAGTTACTAGTAAATGTACTAGTAAAAGTTACTTTCCACCACTGAGCATAGGTACTAATAAAAAAACAATAAAAAGTCAGTCTACTATCTACTGCACATGTACTTTACTTTATTAACTGTCTTTCTTTGGATCTCTCCCAAACTTATCTGGAGACTTCAGAAAAACACTGGTCGCAGGGAGTTAAACTTCATGAATGTGTCTGCCTTCAAAGATATAGCGCTCATGTCCAAGCAGGTGTCCATAATCTGTTAAACACTCCAAAGTGTGTTTGAGCCATGTGATGAAATAGACTGCTACACGTCCTGGCCATGCACACCAAAACACACACGAAGCAACTGCATTTGCACAAGTACAGTAAATCCCCACTGCTGATTCAACAAGGTAGAAAGAGAACCCTTCTCTCTCTTTCTTAGTCAGTGTTTACGTTTGTGTGTATGTGTGTGCACATGCGTTTGCGCGTGCTTTCCTCAGCTCCAGTCCACTACTGTAATTATTAGCTATGCATGAAAACCAAATCCACATTGACATCTTGAGTGGTGAGCAAAAGGCCTTTCTGTACGATTTCCCCTTTCTATCTGAGAAAAGGCTCAACAGAAGAGAGGGGCGAGCATTTTGTACATTTTCTCAGCAATTGAACGATCCCCATGCTCTGCGGATAGACAGACTCCCCAGAGAGACTGAGAGAGAGGCAGAGATGGAGAGAAAGAGAGAGTGAGTGTTTCGGCTCAGACATGCTACCCTTGATGGTGGGGTGGTGTTTCCCCACCATGCATGCGTTTGCGTGCACGCACAAGTGTGTGTGTTTGGAGTGTGTTGAGCTTAGCTCCCTTGGTCCCGGCCAGGGGCCCCTCTCGACAGGGCCTTTGTGGTTGAGCATGCCAGAGGGGGGTCATTCCTGTTGGGGACTCTCGCGACTCCCTGCTCCAGTTCTGAAAGCCCCAGTGCGAACAAGTCCCGTTGAATCTGGCAATTTGCGGACCTTTTGCACGCTTATTTATATATTGTTTTGTTCCTCCGAGAGGGAAAGTAGGCACAGCTACACCGAGGGTTCAAGGAAAGCCATAGACAATTAAGCAAATGAAACAGAGCATGCGAGAAAAAAGAATGGAAAAAAGCAGAACCGCAACAGAAAGGAAGTTGGGATCTTGTTGAAATCGCAAGATGGAAGTCTTGCTGTGTGGTGTGTGTGTGTGTGTGTGTGTGTGTGTGTGTGTGTGTGTGTGTGTGTGTGTGTGTGTGTGTGTGTGTGTGTGTGTGTGTGTGTGTTAGCTGGCTGTACCCTCAGCGTGATCTGTGAGGTGTGTGTGTGTGTGTGTGTGTGTGTGTGTGTGTGTGTGTGTGTGTGTGTGTGTGTGTTAGCTGGCTGTCTCCGAGTGCCTGTTAGAGTTTAATTTAGTGGAGTAATCAAAGCTGAACACTGGCCCATAAACAACAGATAAACAATAAAGTGAGCCCAGGCCCTGCTGTTTCATGGCTCTCACTCCCAGCTGTTGGAGTACTGATAATTTTTACACAGTGCACCCACCTCACCACAACACAATGCAAGAGCAACAAGGGTGTGTGTGTGTGTGTGTGTGTGTGTGTGTGTGTGTGTGTGTGTGTGTGTGTGTGTGTGTGTGTGTGTGTGTGTGTGTGTGTGTGTGTGTGTGTGTAACTGTGTCTGTGTCTGTGTGTAGGCACGCGCACGTGTGTGTACTTGTGAGTTGACTTGGTGACCCAACGCTAAACGAAAGAGAAAAACAAAACAACACATAAACACACAAGGCAAGTCCTCCTCCCCTCTCAAACCAAAACACACAGAGAGAGAGACAGACAGAGGGAGGGAGGGAGGGAGAGAGAGAAACCAAAGTAAAGTGGGGGGACAGACAGAATGAGGTAATATGCAAAGGTTTCGGTTTTGAAAGATTGAAACAGGTTTGAAAATATTTTCCAATAATAACATGCACAAAATAGGTCAGGTTGAAAGTGGTTAACCACATGAACCCTAGCATCCCTATTCTGGGCATGTCATAATAATAGGCGAACATTCGCCGAAAATAGCAGTTCTACAAGGTCACATTGTCGAGGGAAAAAGGAGGGGGGCCAAGTATAGACCCCTGGGGGACTCCGGTCAACGAAGTATATTGGTTTTAAGTGGTTAAAGACTAACCAGGCTCAGTAACTGTCTTTAAAAACCACATGTGGCAGCAAGGATGACATGAACAATAAATCAAGACGCTACCATCATACATGTACAGCATGTCTTCAACCTGTGGCTTTCAGTAGTATCTGCTTGTCAATGTACCTGGAAGTGAATGACACCCCAACAGAAAAGACCAACGCGCGTCTCTCTTTAACAGGGATAACAATGCTACAGTGTTTCTCAATAAGCTGGTGTGAGTGTTTTTAGCCTTGTTACTACATGTCAGCCCTATGCTAGTCAGGTGCCTGTGCGCCTGTTGTGAAAACACTACAGTATGTGTGTATGGTGTGCGCACATGTGCGTGCGTGCGTGCGTGTGTGTGTGTGTGTGTGTGTGTGCGCAGTGCATCTGAGGGTTTGTTGGGAAGGGGCAGGGCCATTGTTGAAAGCTGAGAAGAGTTGCCGTGGAGGGGGAGAAAACACGGCACGGAGGGGATACTTTCATGATCCCATTAGCATAAGAGAGGCTAAATTATTCATGTGGAGTGCTTAATCTATGGGGAAAAGTATAGTTAATGCACATAGTTTTAAAATGGATCTCTCTCTCTCTCTCTTATTCTCTCTATCTCGCTCAGCTCTAAGACCAGATTCTTGCTGGATTCAGCATTCGCGAGCATTTACGGGAACAGGGCCTCACTCTCTCTCTCATACACATGCATAGACACACAACGCATGAGCACGTGTGCACGCTGGAGTAAGTAAGCGCCGCTGCACTCCGAGCTGTTTCAAGGGGCTCTGCTCTCACGCTCTTCTCCTCTGTAAAGTCTCTCACACTCTCTCTCTCTCTCTCTCTCTTCCCATTTATCCCTCCATCTTTCTCTCTCTCCAGCCCCGCTCTTACTCGCTCATTTCCCCCCCCCCCCCCTCTCTGTCGGTACCGCAGACTACCTGGCCCTCAGCCAAAAGGTGATTAAACAGAATGATCAGCTCCCTCAGCTCCCTCCATTTTTCCATCTTCCGTCATTTATGTCTACTCTCTGTCCTGCTCTTGATGCTGCGTAACACACACAAACTATGGATTAAGAGAGAACAAAACATCACATGAGGGGGGGAAAAAGAAAAAGTAGTCTAAAATAATCTAAATGCAGCGGTAAATCAATGTTTAACTTTGGTAAAACCTTGGGTTGTATACTGTAGCTACCTGGGCATGATATAAGTACAAATGTTGCTTATATTATGCCTGAAGTATAGTGATGTCATTCACTACTCCCACTTTTAACATGAATGCAAACAAAAAGGATTGTGACAATATTGGTATATAATTTTCTCGTCAACTATTGCGCCTACTGGCGATGGCGATTTTAGATTTTAGCTATAGATAGCTAATATACTATGAATGTAGCCATTTCACGTTCCCCAAAGGAAGCACTAGGACTAATCTGTATTCTATATTGGCAGAATCTACTTCGTTTGCATTTGTTTATGCACCTAAAGTGTGATTTTGAGACCTGCTTCACCATACAATGAGAGTGAATGGAGGCCTTCCAGTTCCGAGACCACAGAGCGCAGACAGATGCTCAGATAAAGATGAAACAGATAAAGATGATCAACCCACGATTCTACCAAATTTCAACATCTCTTTAAGTTAACTACTTCCAGTAATGTATTCCCTTTCTCAAAGTACCACCAGCGCTCCCTCCCCTTCCATCTGCTCTGCACCTCCAGGTCTCTATACCTCTCCCCGCTCCGCCTGTCATCTTTTCCTTCCTTGAGTTCTTAGATGCTCCTTGGGGCTGTCTCTTTCTCCCCTTCTATCCTCCTTTTCTGCCCTTGCTCTCCTTCTTTCTTTCACTACATTCAGGGGGCTCGGTCCCTCTGGTCCGTAATCACGAACAGGCTCTCCACCTGACCTGATCCCGCCTAGCCTAGCCTAGCCCAGCCCAGCCCAGCCCAGCCCGACCAAGCCCAGTATAGTTCAGATCACAACTGGGTCCTACATGGCAGGAAAAGCACATTAACTGGGTCAGCCTAATGTGCAAAGTAATGTTTGCAGAACATAGGGAAAAAATTACCCCGATTATTCTGACAGCAGCTGAGGAGAATGTCTGTTATGCACCATTTGGGGGGAGCTTTAGGGAGAAGCTTTTTTCTCTCTTCGTTCTGTATTTTCTCTTTGAGTCCAAGATGAAGACCAGCTTCCCTGAGAGTGAGTGGAACATAATTAAAAAGGGGAGAGGAAACGGCGCAAAGGGGAGGGAAGCAGGAAAGTAATCATGATTGAACTATATGGAGCATAGTGGCTTTTTCTCTCTTTCACCTCATGGCTTGGGCCGGAAACAGTGAGATGGAGAGGCATGCTGCTGCATCAGTCATTATACGCTGGAGTTCTACTCCACTGTTCTACTGCTGATTACTTCGGAGCATGTGGTGGCGATGTGGAGTGCACGGGGGTCTGATGTAATATGGCTAAAAGGGATTTGAGAGCGAGCCCTGAAGGGCATCGCCACATCCATTAATGCTGCTGCGGCTGCCGTATTTTTACAAGGATGACACTACTCGGCTTCTTTAAAGGGATCCTGTTTTCCTAGGAATTTCTCTGCCTTGTTTTAGAAGGCTGGCCCCCAAGGGGGGTCAGGCAAGAAGTCACCCTTAAGAGGTGATAATCCAATTGCTCTAGTCTCCAGTAGATTTGTTTTCCTCTGTCCGGCTGCGTTTGTGTGTTTATACGTGTGTGCGCGTGTGTGTGTGTGTGTGTGTGTGTGTGTGTGTGTGTGTGTGTGTGTGTGTGTGTGTGTGTGTGTGTGTCCACTCAAACACACACACACACACACACACACACACACACACACACACACACACACACACACACACACACACACACGCATAAACACACACACACACACACACACACACACACACACACACGTATAAACACACACACACACACACACACACGCACGCACGCACGCACGCACGCACGCACACTAGTGCAAAGAAAAGAATTTAAGTTAAACACAGAGAATGACACACACAGAGGCAGCAAGTCCCTGGTCCCCATTCCTGATCAGACAGAGGTTAGGAAGGCCAAGTCTGTCAAAAGCACACCTGCAGGGAAACTCCAAAAGCCCCCGACTGCCAGCTCACCCAGCCCTGTTTAAGGTGTGCTTATTTGGGGTTTAACCCTGTCTCTAAAGGTCCCTTCCCTCTCTGCCCCTTTGTGTTTGACCAATGGGCCTTACTCTCTTTTACTTTCCCCCTCTTTCTTCTGTCTCCCTCGGCTCTTTAATCCCTCCCCACCCCCCGTCCACCCCCCATTCTCCTCCCACCAATGTCCAAACCCCACATCACAGCAAAGGTCCCTCCCAAAAGACAGGCGCACAGTTGAGTGGAGTAGCTTAGCAAGGCCAGCTAAAGCCTGTTCACTTGCTGTGTGGTTTTACCTCTTGTATAAGCAAAGGTTTTAACACACTAAAGCGTATTTGTTAGCAGAGCAGAGCAGTTATACCCTACAGGTAGTGCTATAACCATGCTGCCACCGTCCAAGAGAGTGGGAGGATGATAAAGGAAGTGTGTTCAAATCCGAGTTCTTCCTCTCTGCCTCTCATTTTCACACGCACATCTTTCACGTTTATGCAAAGCTTTCGAGGGCATTATGCAAGATAAGCTCATTTTCTAGTCTGATTCGCACTCCAGAACACGCTTTAATGACTTTTTAAGCTAAGGGCTGCTTTTTGGGATATAATAGCAGTTACTCTGTCTTCTACTTACCATGTTACCACTACCAGGGTGCTTTTTGCACACCTGATCCTTTTTGTTCACCTTTTCTTTTATGGCAACACAGGGGAGCAGAGGGAGGTGAGAAATCTGACAGTGGTTAGTGTCACAAGCCCCTACTGTTTATTGGAAGCAAGCATCTAATAATTTTGGATTACCCCAGAGGAGGTATTAGCCATGTTAGTCAGGAAGGATCATTTTTTATTTACATGCCCCAAGCAGTGAGCACTCTTAAGGAACACTGGGGCTAAATGTGCAACAAAACAAATCAACATGCCAAACAAGACGCTCCATCCTGGCTGGCTGCAGGGCTGAGCCTGAGAAAACCTTCATTATGCATTTAACATAATTCATTTAGAGGGTTATCAATTTCCAGAATACAGAGGACATGTTTGGAGGGGGATGCAAGAAACACCATATCAAATGAGGGGGGAGAGAGAGAGAGAGAGAGAGAGAGAGAGAGAGAGAGAGAGAGAGAGAGAGAGAGAGAGAGAGAGAGAGAGAGAGAGAGAGAGAGAGGGAGGGCAAGATGAAAAGGAGTGATATTCATGGATAGAGCTCTGTGCATGTTTTTTTAAAGGTTGTTCCAATTACAGTTTTCCATGTTTGGAGGCAGAACACGCATGTTAAATGCTGCAATCTATTTTTCTTTTTTTTACCAGTGTCACACCCCCCCCCCCCCTAAGAAAAGCAGAAGCTGATTTCACTTTAATGAAAGCCGTTCGGCTCTGGAATTCTCCTCTCTGCCATTTTTGTTGTGATTGAGGCGACCCAGCGATGTTCTACTTCAAATATTGTCTTTCTGTTCATTTAGAGTTGCTCTTTGTTTAGCTTCTGCCCTGCTTACTCAAGGGTTTCTAGTCTCTGTTTGTGTCTCTGTGTGTGGATTTCGGGACAGTTACTACATGTTTTCATTTTTCTCTCCTGGCAACGCATGCTGAGAAAGAGAGGGAGGAAGGGAGGGAGGGAGGGGAGAGAGAGAGAGAGAGAGAGAGAGAGAGAGAGAGAAAACCTAAAAGCATCTCTCCCTCCACCATCAGGCGAGGATGACTAAGGCTCCATTAGAACAATTGGAGGAAACTAAGGAAGAGGGGAGCATTTAGAGGAATGAAAGTAACAAGAAAACACCGCTATCTAGCGATAACCAGGCCTTTCTTTCATTATCTAAACACAAAAAAACTCCACCTTGGAAAAATCACTGGCTTCATTCAAAAACAAAAATGGGAGGGCAGAGAGAGCGAGAGAGAGAGAGAGAGAGAGAGAGAGAGAGAGAGAGAGAGAGTTAGAAAAGGAAAACATTTAAACATTTTCCTAAGTGAGGGGAAAAGCGGCATTGTTTGGAACGAATGCTTACTCCCTGGGATGCAGTCCTTAGACAACTGAGTGTCTGCAGGAGACATCTGTGAAGACTGACCCCGTGACCCCGGAAAGAATGCTCTTAAAGGTGGGGAGGGGATCACTGCCTTTACCACTGCTCCATGGCCTACAGGACAGCCCCAGCAGAAGCACAACAACAAACAACATGACCGCTAAAGACAACAACAACCACAACAAAACAACAGAACACCAAAATAACCCCCCCCCCCCCCCCCCCCCCCCCAAAAAAAAAGGATGGAATGAAAAAAAGTAGGTCCAGGCCAAGGCAGCAAGGAGAAAGAGAGATAGAAAGAGAGAGAGAGAGAGAGAGAGAGAGAGAGAGAGAGAGAGAGAGAGAGAGAGAGAGAGAGAGAGGAGGGGATGTGAGAGGTGGAGAGAACACAAGAGGACTTGGTGTGGATTCTGCCCCACAGGCCTGGCTGTCTCTTACTCCTCCCCATGAGATCGTTTTCATCCTTTACGAGTCAAAAAAGAAGCCCGCTCGAAAATGAAAGGTTACGCAAGCCACAGCCCAGGCCCTCGGAGTGCGGAGAGAGGAGAGGGATCCCCGCTGCAAGGGCCCTGCTGCTATTCAAAGCACCTGCCATTGTGTGGGCGCCCATCCAAGCCTATTGTTGTGCAGAAATTAGTCGTGCTCCCTTCGGCTCCAAGAGGCATGCGGCAGGACCCCCTCGTTGTTTCAGGGTTCAGATACGTGGTCGGATAGATGCGTGGCCCCGACTACCATCACCACTAGGCTGTGGCCCTTTGCCCTCTCTCCCGCCAACTCAATTTCTCTCTCCCTTTCTTTTTTTCTCTCTGCCCTCTGTTGTTCACTGTGTAAGAAGTCTCTTCAGGCCCAACATTCTCATGTATATCCAGTTTTCTCTCTTCCTCCCACTCTCCCGTCTCCCCGACTCCAGTGGCATGTATGCTTATTGTTTCAGCAGAGCACCCCTCATTATACCCACGGTTAGATTTTAAGGGCCTCTCTCTTTGATTTCAGCCGCCCGGGGAGTGCGTCGTGGGGCTGGAACCTGCTGTTGGGCTCGCCAGTCAGCCAGCAAGCGTCTCAGAGAGCGGGCTTAGGGGTACCGCTGGTGGGTTAAGCGCCCCTGTAGATGTGCTGGTGCTACTGCTAGTGCAGACGGGTGGATGTGAGGGGAAAATTGAAAAGTCAATAATGAAGACTTCGCAAAAAAAAGAAGAAAGGGGTGAAACAAAAGGACCCGGGGAGCTTCAAAAAGCTGAGAGGCGTAGAACACTGCTAATTAATAGCATCAGAGGAAGAGTTTTTTCTCTGTTGGAACTTTAATGCTGCATATTAGCTTGCAAGGTAACATGATTAAGAGCTCACATAGTGAGTCAGAGCTATCACACTGCTAGCCCAAACCGCTTTAGGCTAGTTATTGTTGTTATTGTAGCAATATTTGGTTGTAGCAAGGAGCAAGTACATTTTCTTAAAACGTCTCATGTTGCCAGAAGATCAGAGATCTATGCCTACCAATTAGTCTGGTGTCATCTAAATTCAATATAGTTGCTAAAACAGCAGCGAGAGCCGCTAACAAACCTGCGCCTACTGCTTTGAAAACAAATCATATCACTGTCCCAATATGAAGGACCACCCTAAAGACAATTGTCTTGGTTCTCAATTGTTTCCACACTGAATTTTGATTTCACCAGACATATCGGTAGTCCCAAATCTCTAATCGTCTGGCAATGCATGATTATATGTAATATAAGTAATTATATTATTGTCAGTAGGCTTCGCATGTGTGTATTTGCATGCATCTCACTGTGTTTTTCACCTGCAAGCTTTCTCTCCCAGAACACAAGCATGTGTCTGTGTGGGAATTCTTTCGCCCCTTCTTCCACCCAGCTAATCAAAATGAAAAGTCGAGGAATGTGATGGAATACCTATTTGGGTAGGTCAGCGAGGCAAGAGTGGCAGCAATTTGAACCCAGGGCCTTCGCAATTCGTATTTCTTCACAGCAGTAATAGGCTTCTCATCCACTATTCCTACCATAGCAATTTCCACTGCCAACAGCTGTCAAGAACCTAAAATCAAAATTAGCGCCATGGAATTGGGCCTTAATGAAATGACCTGCTGAATCCGCCTTAAGGGGCGGGCAGGACAGTCAATACAGGGAGCTCATCAAAACCCTCTCTGCATGCCACGGTCCCATTAACGAAAGGAAATAGTCTCCAGTAAAGGTATTAAGCACGGCTTCCACCTTCTAATTATTTTACCCCCTTTCCATTCATTAATTCATTCACTCTTTCATTAATTCTTTATATTGAAAAGGCCACTTTGGTGTCCTGCTTTCTTTATGGGGTCATCAATTGCCTCTCCTGCTATATATATATATATATATATATATATGGACTTTTGCACAGCAACACTCTTTACTTTTCTTACTGTAGAATCCTAGTGTTCATAAACTCTGAGCGCTGGACTCTGGTTCTTTCTTTCCCCCAACCTCTGCCTTCTATAGGCTGCGGGTGAATGTGTGCCAAGGCCCAGTGGAAGACAGTAGATCCAGGCTGGATATTGACTTGTAAAGGAGCCGGTAGGTGAAGAGGTCTTGACAAGACAAGAGAGGCTCCCCTCTCTTGTAAAGCTGTATCTGATTTCTCTGCTAGTTGGCTCCCCAGAGAGAGAGACCCACTCTACCCTCTGCTGATCAGACTCCTGCTCACAGTTGTATGGAAAACGGCACGATAGAAAGAATGAAAGAGTAGTTTTGTGAAAGAAGACGCTCTCCTTTTTCTAGTATGCCACCATTCCCAACTAGGGTGAGAGTGAGAGCATGGGAGAGAGAGCATCGGAGAGAGGGGAGAGAGAGAGAGTGTAGATTGGTAGATACAATGTGAACAAGTGTACATCTGTGTGCATGTGTGTCAGTGTGCCAGAGTGAGCTCGACTGTTTTTGGTGAAGAGTGTAATGACTGGCACACCCTCCAACATAGGGGTCCTGTACATTAGTTTATTTGTGAAATAATAACGTGGTATGTTGTAACAGGAGGTGAATAAGCAACAATCCAGTAAGCGAGAGAGAGAGAGAGAGAGAGAGAGAGAGGCAGGTGGAATGAGGGAAGTTTTCATTGACTCTCCAGAGCAGGCCGAGCCAAAGCCCAGGGGGGGATTCCTCTCAGTTTGAACTTTATCAGGGGCTACGCTTAATCAATACGTTATCGGAAAAAGAATTAATTACTAAAGCAGAATAAAACAGCTGCATTTTAAACCGAGGATTCATCAATTCTGTAATCTCTCGGTTACAGCCCAGGTGCCAGGAGGATCATTCCGACTTCATGTAATGAGGAACTGTGGGAGTTTACCCCGGCACCTCCGCCCACACCCCCCTCCTTAACCACCTCCCCTCTTTCTTACTCCTCACCCCCCTCCCCAGCACCTCGCTGGTGCCTCCCTCCCTCTTCCGTCTTAAAACCACACATTCTCATCTCCACCACCTCTGGTCCAACTGGTGAGAGGAATTCACAATTGCTTTCCTCCTCAGCTGTTTATCATCCACCTATTCCGCTCTCCCTCTCTCTCTCTCTCTCTCTCTGTCTCTTTCCCCCTCTCTCTCTCTCTCTCTCTCTCTCTCTCTCTCTCTCTCTCTCTGTCTCTCTCATACTGCCTTAGCCTCGCCCCCATCCATCCTTTATGGCCTCTCTAAGCCCCCCTTCCCTACTCCGTCCCTAAAAACCCCATCATCCCAGCACATTCCCTTCCCACCAAATTCCTGTCTTCGCGGGGATGGGACAGAGGGGTATTAAAGTGGAAATCTCCAGTGTGAAAGTCAGCTAGAACGGGACGTTCCTGCTGTTGGAGCCATCAAGCCGGACATTCCTCCACCCAGGCGAGGACAGTATTGGTATTGGGAGAATGAAGAGGGTCCATGCAGTGTTGGATGGGAGGTGAGGGTGGAGCTGGGGGTTGAAGTGAAGAAAAAAAACATAGAACTCACCCACTTACTTACAAATACTAATTTCTGGCCATGTCATTATATTATATTTGAAAAACAATTCAAAAGCAGCTAAAACAGCAGCTCTAAAAGCTCGCAACACACCTTGCACCGCAACACGCTGTGAGCTTATGGATCTCCTATTTTCACTATTCATCTTACTACGAAATATATAGGGCTTAAGTGGTTAAGATAGAAGGGCACCATGTCAGCATAACCCTAACAAGGCCCACTGTCATCCGCTAGCAGCATCCGACCCCTTGCAACCCCCGACCCCAGACCAGGGCCTGTAAAACGGACAACCTTGACTCCCCCCTATAATAGGGGATTTCAAGGCGGGTTGAGAAAGGGTTATGGGTGATGAATTGGGTTTTTAGTGAGCTCATTAGGAAGCCAAACAGAGTTTAGACTGGCGGAGCAGGGCAACGGCGCAGTAATCAGTTCTGCTCGCTTTGTTCCCTGCCTCCAGGACATTTGTGTGAGAAAAAAAAAACAGAGAGAGAGAGAGAGAGAGAGAGAGAGAAAAGGAAAAAAAAAAAAGAAAACTTCATGGCAGTTGGCTGATGAGAGGGCTGCTGAGCAGAGGCTACAATCTGATGGTTGACTTGTTGATTTATAAACCTTTTAATTCATTTGCTCATTTTCCCTTGTCTGCAAAACCCGCATCTCCGTAAATCCCCACTTTGATGCCAGTGTCCGTCGGGTGTGGCAAACAGGCATGTCTGTAACCCAAAGGTATCCCAGCTCTCTCCACACAACCTCAATGGCTTTGTTTGTTTGACTCTGAGGAGTAATTGAGGGTAGAGAATCACTGCCGATGCAGTTATCATGCACTGCCTTTAACAGCGTAAGCTGCTCTGAATCACAGCACTGGCAAACTCAGCTAAAACTGGGAGCCTCGCGTTGCATTGCAGATGTACGGCTCTTCCTGTGTGTGAGGACTTTGATATGGTTTTCTGGAAGGGATTAATAAAGCCATACGCTCCCTAGCAGACAGATCCACATGATGCCCCCACCTTCTCTCCCGCTCTTTGTTCCCTTTTTATTTTTTATTTTTTTATTTATTTCCCCTCACTTTATTCTCTCCTCGCGCAACCTCGCCGTTCCAAAGACGAGCAACGGAACACCCCAGTGTTTTCCTAAGAGTCAAAATGGAAGCAGTTTGCTTGGCTAATGTTCAACACTCATTCCGATCCAGCATGGCTTCAGTTCTGCTTTTGGGGAATACCTTTTCTTTAACATCTAACAGCGCATCAGAATCTGACCCTAAAAAAAGATCTGCCTCTGGCTCAGAGTATTTTGTTTTGCTATGGCAACAAAGTTCAAGTGTGGAGCGTGGAGCTAACTGGTAAGGCAAAGAATAGCTGTTGCCATGTATTAGAAGAACGTGGACAGGTGTATTGGCACGCTTCTACATCGTCCTTTGAAGAAATCAAGGGATGAAACTAGATTACCTACGGGACCAATTAGCCCAAATTGATTAGGATTGAGGGAGGAGTGTTGGTCGTTTCTGTGGTGTTCAGAGTGCGCGTGTGTGTGTTTGGGGTGGGGGGGGGGGGGGGGTGTGGAGTTGTCAAGGAGGCAGCGAGTGTGAAATGTCTGGTGGAGACCCGAAGTCCTTCATTAGCTACTGATCCTTGTCTGCCGAGCGAAGGGCAGTCATGGGCATCACAGCTCCCTTTTAGTCACACACACACACACACACACACACACACACACACACACACACACACACACACACACACACACACACACACACACACACACACACACACACACACACACACACACACACACACACACACACACACACACACACACACACACACACACACACACACACACACACCAAAAAAGGAACAGGGGGCTGCCCTATCCCCTGCAATTTAGCCCTTTGCCATTCTTGCAAATTGGATCCTGACATCTGCAAGCTTCCTTTCTTTCATGCATCTCTATTCCAACTACTTCCTTTAGATCTATCCTGTATAGAGCATTTTGCCTCTCTTCGAAGTAGTGACTCATTTAGATGGCATGCCCTT
>NC_139957.1:24722542-24735042 GCF_963454915.1 Gymnoscopelus microlampas | reverse complement strand
TTTGAAGGAACGGGCTGGGGTGGCGGGGGTTATAAGTCACAGCTCGACTAGTGGTGTTGTTATTGAAGTTCAGAAGCAAACTGGGGGAGTTAAGAGTTAGCCTGTCTTCCGTCTGGGTCGCATTTCGCAGGAAGCCCCTCATGGTCAGGGAAGGGCTACAGGCGGACCCAAGTTTATTGTTTTAAGCTTTCCTGAACAAGGATTCGTACTTAGCCTCGGATTTATGGCATTTGCTGCTAATGAATGCCCATTCTACAATTACAACACCCCCTACTCCATGCCCCCCCAATCCCATATGTCCTTCAGAGGGGCTGTTGCTTCTTTTACTTCACGCAGGGAGCGCAAAGTCTGCACTTCTCTGTTTTCCTCTTTCGTGTGGCTCCACACTAATGATGTGGAAGGAAAACACAGCACACAGACAGACAGAAAAGAAAGGGAGAGAGGGAGAGGGGAGAGAGAGAGAGAGAGAGAGAGAGAGAGAGAGAAAGAGAAAAACAAGGGGAGGGGCCGTGGAGAGTGTAGTTAGAAGTGGAGGCCTCTGCTGTCCTTGTATTCTTCATTTATTTTGCATTTGATTACACCGCCAGTCGGATCCTTTCTCTTTCCACCTTTTTTAATGTTATTAGTTCAAATATTTATGCGAGATTAGGGCTCGTATAGGTGCTCATGATTGATGTCTCCCCAAAAACAGGAAGACACGTGAGTCAGAATTTTGAGGATGTCGGGGTCCTTTCTCTGTCTCTGTGTAGGAGTTTTTCAGATACATAATTTAGATGCCCTCAAGGAAGGCTTTCAAGGCATTTGTGCCCGGGGGGCAAGAAAAAATAACTATGACTGTTAAAAGTAAATCATTTTTGCTAATGCACAATTAATGCCAGCGTAGGAGAGGAGAGGAGAGAGAGAGAGGGGCGGAGGACAAAGGGTGAGGGATGAGGATTGAAACTTTAGTTTAAAGATAGATAGGCTGCCTCCTTTTGCGCATGTGTTCCCCCTGAAATCAAACGCTGACGGACATTAATGCAGACGAAGCCGCCGCTGCCCTGTCATGCTAATCTCGTAGCAGAAGGGGGAGGGGTTGGCTGTGAGGGGATGAGAGGAGTTGGGGGGGGGGGGGGGGGGGGGTATTTTTACGTGCATCGGATTGCAACAATGATCGTCCCCAACTCACATTCCTACTTCAATAAACATACACTGTAAAATCCTCAGTGTTAATCTAAGTCTGATAGTACAAATGTAACCATATTATTTGCCTATATTTGTACACAGTTTCATAGCGATGAATTAACACTGACGATTTTCTGTGTACTTCTCAAATGCATGACCCCAATTCCTGTATTTCCAACTTCAGTCGTGTGTGTGTGTGTGTGTGTGTGTGTGTGTGTGTGTGTGTGTGTGTGTGTGTGTGTGTGTGTGTGTGTGTGTGTGTGTGTGTGTGTGTGTGTGTGTGTGTGTGTGTGTGTGTGTGTGCGTGCGTGCGTGCGCGTGTGCGTGTGTGTGTGTGTATGCAATGCATGACTGTTTCGTGAATATTATGCTACACGTCCCCTTCGGCTGTCTTCAAAAAAAAGAAAAGAAAGAAAAAAGAAAGGATGAAAAAATGAGCACATTACATTATGTCAACCATGCAAATTTAATTGAATTAATGACATGAGTCCAACCCAATACTGTACTTGAAGCCTCTTTGTCCTTCCTGCCTCCCTGCCTTCCCCTTTTTTTCTCCTCCTCCCCTGCTCTCCTCCTACTGTAAAAGTGGAATGAGGAACCTAGTGTTTCAGCGTCCAACCATAACATTACAGTCATTAACCCCCATTCCCCTCTCCCGTGCTCTGGGGTATAGAACAACTCAGCTAGGCCTCTGTGTAAACCCCTCTCCCTCTGTACGGGCCTTTGTCTAAGGCCCTCTAAATCCCCCTACCTCCATAAACTTCACCACACTACCTTGGCTCTTCTCTATCAGAGTACTCTAGGCCTGCTACCTTTCAGTGTGGTGCTTTTGAATTCTAGTTCACGGAGCTTATCTACCTGTGTATCCATCTTTCATTAGGTTCGGCGCTGGCTTTTGTGTGCCTTGGTTGTGCTTTATTGTGTGTTGATTTTACTTCTTTTTTGGGGCGGTGTAGCCGCCCCCTATAAGTGAGTTTTGGACACCGACCAAAAGATTTGTATACCCCCTAACCCTTCCATTGTTAATGCAAATCGATACTTTTGCAAAGTCAGCCTATCACATTACAGCTAGTGTCATCACCACTAACTGTAATGTGATTGGCTGACTTTGCAAATTCAGGACTGTGATTGGCTAGCGAAACACATGACACATGTGCAGCCCTATGAATAGCAGTATGGACTTTAAAAAAAGTCATTCATACTTTTTTTAAAGTGAGTCATGTTGTGATGACCACACACCGCCCACTTCACACTGGGTGTGATTTTTTTACATAAGCCAAGCCACCTAGAACAGTGTTTGTACTGTATGTAATTGTGTATGTATGTATGTACGTATGTATGTATGTCTGGCCCTACGAAAGTAGACCAATTAAGGCTCATTCCATTACGTGCATAACGTCTCGAAACTTGAAATCCTGAATTCCTAGAAATGCCTTGTGAAGAAAAAGGGAAATTCATGAAGTTGGGTCATAGTTGACAATCTATTCATGTAAGACATTTTCAATGGGAAAATCTAAGTTTCACCAACATTGTTCTGGTGAAAAACGTTTGTTGTTATTGGTGAAGTATTTATAAAGATTGCTATTTCCATCTGGCCAAATGAGGTGTAGACCATCACCACACACCAGCTTTGTGATTTCTGCTATTTTGTTCACAAACTGCACACATACAGTAGCAACTTACAATCGAAAGCTAAAGACTGGACAGGGGGGCCACACCGTTATGTCACAATGTGTCTATGTATTTAAATACACACATGTACTGTGTTGTGAGTCTTTGATGTGTGACTCTGGCTGTTATTTAACCCCGGGTTTGGTTTATGTCCAGGAGATGGCTTAGACAACAGTGTGGCATCGCCTGGCACGGGAGATGACGATGACCCAGACAAAGATAAGAAGAGGCAGAAAAAGCGTGGCATCTTCCCCAAGGTGGCCACCAACATCATGAGGGCGTGGCTATTCCAGCATCTCACGGTAAGCGCCACACTCTCTACATGGCTCAAGCCCACCCCAAATATAGCCACGCCCTCATGATGTTGGTGGCCACCTGCATGGGAAGATGCGGCATCTTCCCCAAGGTAGCCACCAACATCATGAGGGTGTGTGGCTATTCCAGCATCTCACGGTAAGCGCCACAACTTATGTGTCATAGGATAAGACTAACAGTACGTTTTAACAGCGGGCGACTCTCGGGCGATCGCCGGGCGACATCGTCCAAAAGATAAAGAAAATCCATCTTTCATCGCCCCCCCCACCCACTTCGCCCTATCGCCAGTAGTTGCCGGCTCTCATAGACATATAATGCACTTCCGGAAAATACTATCCTAATCGCCCGCTGTTAAAACGCACCGTAAGAAACTCTCTACATGGCTCCAGTCCACCCAAAATATTAAAAAGGAAATATACTGACAGACACACACGCACGCACGCACACGCACACACACACACACACACACACACACACACACACACACACACACACACACACACACACACACACACACACACACACACACACACACCTGTCAAATAGTCATCAGTGAGTGGGTGAGTGATGGCAGTGCTGTGATGCTCACCTGTCAACCACCTGTCAGAGGGACACAGTGACCAGGTCAACCTAATCAGTGCAGACAGTTTACTCTGCTCAGCACAGCTCTGGGAAAAGAGGTGCGTCTGTCAAACACTCTATGACATCTAGCATCAATATGAGTTGCACTGTTTATTTGGCCTAGAAAGGAATGTTTTTGTGACGTAAGGGTGGTGTGAGGGTGATGTTTATTGAGGGATGATTATGTGTGAGTGAATGTTTGTGTGGGCTTGCGTGCAGGTTTGAGTTCAAGGCAAGTTTTTCCTTAGTGTCTCTGACACATGGCAGATAAAGAAAAACCTATTTATTTGTGTAGCGCACTGACTTTTAAAGTAATCGCATAGCTTGCGCCTATCTTTACGTTGTAGAAATGCGGTCAACACATGTTGCCGGGGCGCACGTGGCTCTGTGTTCTGCCTGTCAATGATCATTTTCAAGATTTTCATATGGATTTGACTTCACAAGCTTCTGCCTCATGTTCGAGGCTGAGAGCGTGCGTGCTAAGATTCTTTCCTCTCCTTCGCTGAGAGGAGGTTGTTTGTTTGCCAAACAGCTCAGTCAGACAACATCTGACAATGGCTCAGTCACTTCACTAAGCACAGTGACGCTACAATGTCTGTGATGAAATATTCAAAAGGCCACATGAATTCAAACAAGGAATCAGGCTGCTCTCTATGTGTGTGTGAACGTGTGTGTGTGTGTGTGTGTGTGTGTGTGTGTGTGTGTGTGTGTGTGTGTGTGTGTGTGTGTGTGTGTGTGTGTGTGTGTGTGTGTGTGTGTGTGTGTGTGTGTGTACGTGCACCAATATCTGTCTTACAAAGCAGAGGGGGATGGGAGACATGTACCCTCCACCCTCTCTAATGTCAGGACATTATCAGAACATTGGGCTGTATTGATTTTGCCGGGCAGGTCAGATTTCAGAAGGAGGTGGCCAGGCCAGGACACACAAGCTGCTGTCTGAGCATGTGGCCGGCCGGGCCTGTCCCAGGGAAGGAGGGATGACACAGTGGGGAGGGGTGGAGAGGTAGAGGTAGAGAGAGACAGAAAAAGAGAGAGTGCGTGGTATTTGTATGTGTTGGAGGGCAAAGTGCAGAGCTCTAAGCCTGATTTATACTTAGTTGTACGCTGCTTCCGCGCACCAAATATAATAGATGTACAAGCTTACAACACGTTGCAGTGTGACACATTGTGGGTTTGTATATCGGCTATTTTCAACGAGCGACACGATGAGCAACCAAGTATAAATCAGGCTTTAGCCTTGGGGATGATCCACTTTCTTAAGCGGGTCAGGTGCCCCAAGTGCAGCCCCCCACTCCATCGCATGTGGCTGCTCCCTGGCCCAAAGCCCCCCGTACCCTGATTACCTAACCCAAAAGCCCAAGTAATGAGTGGCCAGCAAATACGGCCTAATTGCGAGGGCTGTAAATCCATTACATATTGGTCAGGGATAATCAGGAGTGCTTTAATCACTTTTATCTATTCAGAAGCAGTGAAGCTGCAACAGCAAAGCCCTGAGCCTTTGCAGGCCTTAGCAGCTCCACTGCGCTGGGCCGCACGCTTATTATCCTCATCATTATCAAAATGACTTCACAGCTGTTCACAGCTCCATCTCTCCCTGGCTGGAGATTTCTCTCACTCTCTCTCTTTCTCAATCTCTTGCCAAACCCTGCAAAACAGGCCCTCGTTCAGAGGTGGAGGGAGGCAGTCTTAGAGAGAAACACAAAAAAAACTCGGCTCCCCCTTTTTTCTCTCTTCTTTTTCAAAGAAAGATTCTTTTTTTCTCTGCCCTGAGCTTGGATTAGTCTGTGTGGTTTATGTGTAAAGAGGAGAAAAATAATGGGCAAGGAAAGGAAACGGATGCCTCCTTTAAGTGACCCGACTTGGTTTACTCGTACACCTACTGGTACTGGTACGAAAACACATCAACACACTTCTATGTTCTATCTATGTTCATAGGAGCCTCTTGCTTCGCTGGTTGGTCATTAGGCATCTTTCCTGGTGACTCGAGGAATTCCTGTCCCTCGCCCAACCCCTCGCACGGCTCCAGCTCTCTGCTGCTCCAAAGAGAAAGAGCGATGACGCACACAGGGAGCTTTTGGAAGTGTTTTGTTTTAAATTCAATTGAAAGGCTTGAAAAGAGAGAAATGTGTGTGTGTGTGTGTGTGTGTGTGGGGGGGGGGGGGGCAATAAGTTGGGCACAGGGGAGATTTGAAATGGCGTTGGTTAATTCAGAACAATTTGAGCTCTTTATCACCTCTCCTGCTCGTAGATGTTCCCTCTAATCTTTGTCTCTTTTGTGAAGAGCCTTGGCCAGTCTTGTACAAGTAATAATCCCGCCCTTCTAACCTGCCTTCATTTCTCTACTGGGGAAGACGACTAATTGAATTATCCCCCTTCAATTCTCTCTATCCAATACCCCCACCCATAGATGCACTCTCTCTTTCCCTCTCACCCTCTCTCTCCCTCTCGCACACATGCACGCACACACGCACAAGCCATTCTTTATTTTAATTTGTTAAGCAAATGTATTTTCCATAGCTGGATACGTTTGTGCAAGGATGAATTCGTGGGGACTTTGGCCCCTGAATGGCCCTATAGTGGCATTCTACCCTTCATGCATTCATTAACTAAGGGGTGAGGAGTGAAAAGAGCGGCCTTGTATTTTTCTCAAACGGCGGGGGCCAGCATGGAGCTCCTCTTCCATGAACCACAGGGGTCTCTCTACATATGTTCTCAACATCCAGCCATTGTCACCTATTCTGAAAGGCTCAAAAGATGGGGACCCCCCCACCCCACTTTCACACACAGAAAAACAACACAGGCCAACAGTAGCGATTGTTGGCTTTTGGATTCAGTATAACAAAATCGCGCAACCCCCCTCTTCCCTCCCACCTCCCCTGGGCTCACCCTGACCTCACACTCTCCTGGGAGAAATAGCAGGATGGCTTTCTTCATAACAATCACGTATGGAAAATAGCCTCATCTCAATTGGCACTTGCCCTCGGCCCGATGATCCCCCGCGACCGACCCTGCCGGCCAACTTTCTGTCATCCTGGAGGACTGCACTGTCTTGTGAACTAAAAGGAGATCATATAATATGTAATGAATACACATTAAATCTATGAAGGCACTGTGATAAGCCTGGCTCCATTCATGTGGAGCCTATACCAACCTGCATCAGGGAGCACGCGGGTTTGCAACCTTAAATGCCCCAAATGTAATTGGCAAACGGCTCGACAGATCAGCTGGTGTTCGCTGGCAGAACAGGGTCAGAGACCGTCTACCACCACCCACCCTCCTTCCATGCCCTCTGTTCCTGTCTATCCGCCCCTCTCTCTCTCCATCTCTCTCTCTCTCAATCTGTTCTGTGACTCACCCTCCCTTTCCATGAGTTTCTGGATGTCTTCCAGTCACATTAGGGGAAGGGAAATCCCAGACTGTTGGTATAAGCTTTTCAATACTACAGGGAGATTATGTTATCAGAAAGGTAAACTTCTCTGTTAGGGGTAAAATTTTCTACTGCACTTCAAAAAGTAAGGGAGGCATAGAATGGAGAGGAGGGGAGGCACAGAGAGAGGAGAGAGGTACACGGAGAGATAGACGGAGCATTAGATAAGAGTAGAAAAGAGGTGCTGGCTGAAAAAGAGAGACAAGACAGAGACAGACAAAGAGATGGTGTGAGCTTATTGTAGTTAAAAGGTGATGCCCTTTCATTTGGCAAAGACAAACTCAGAGATCTCTCAATTAGCCTTTTGGCGCCCCCCCTGCTCTTCCTTCTCAGCCTCCCCCCCGCTAGCCTTCACTTGGCCCTGTAAAGACAAGGGTCGGCCCTGCAATGAAAACAGGAAGCACTCAGATACAAAGATACCACTCCTGGCCCTGGCCTTGTCTTTTGACTAGTGTAAACCCTCAAACACCTATGAAAATAAATAGGGGGACCTCAGGAGCAAGCCAGCTCCAATGAGAGTTTGTGCATGTGCGTGTGCGTGTGTGTGTGTGTGTGTGTGTGTGTGTGTGTGTGTGTGTGTGTGTGTGTGTGTGTGTGTGTGTGTGTGTGAGAGTGTGTGTGTGGGGGGGGGGGTCAGTCAGATCAGTAAGTAGGTAGCACTCTCAGGCATCAAGCATCTCAGGTTCTGTGCTGGGCCACCCTTTGGCCTGGGTGTTTGGGGAAATGCTGTTAAGCTGCTAATCCAGGTGTATTGCTCCCCTGGGCTCCCTGAAAGGGAAGTGATATATCCCTCATCCATTTTGGAGGTCCTTGGACCTTGGACCAAGCCTTATGACTGTTTCGCTCTTTATACATCGGTATTAGGATAAGCATGCCCTTGCCATTTATGTTGAAGAGCATAATTGACTGTTGACTGTGGCTGTTGGCTATTTTAAGTTAAGCCATTTTTGGTTGCCCAAACTGATCTATGAGTGTATGGAGTTACTCATGGGGAATGCGGACATCTCATTCAGCAGGGATAGCAATGCCAGTTGCCCATTGAAAATCACTGCAAATAGGGCTAAATTGGTTGCGCAAACATCTCTGTCAATAGTAACACTTGGCAACGATGCAGAATGGATGCCGCAGTGGCCATATGAACCCTGTTAATTCAGGGGTTAATGAGAGAGAGACCACACGTCACACTTTGTGAGGATGCAAGTGCATTGTGTCACAAACATCATTAGTTTAGAATACGCTGGGGACAGTGGTTATCCCCCGCCCCCCACCCCCCAACACCCCCACGTCCTCCAATCTCAGCCCAACATAGCATTAGTCTCCATGACAACAGGGTGTCATCGTCAGGTCGAGCCCTGCAATGAGAGCTGCTCCCTCGACCGCCCTTTATAGAAACACATAAAAGAGCCGGCTGGGGTCATTCACAAGACATGGGTGCTGGGCTAGGCCAAAACCTGGCAACGGATGTTTGTCCCATACGATAAACAAGTGCACAAGTCCATCCCTCCAAAAGAGAGGGCATGTTGTTTGAGTAGACTAAACATATAGCCCTGTAGTATCCCCAGTTTTGTTTAAGCTCCTCCAGTCCTTCTAATCCACATGTGTTGTTCCCAGTACAAGCAGCATTTAACTGGTGGAGACACACATCTGCAAACAGTTTTGAAATACACAACGTCTTCCTCCTTTTACACAACCGCTGAATGCTGTTTATTCCATATTTGCCGCCGCCTACATTATTTTTCCGGTACACGTTGGATATGAGGGTTTTATTCTATTTTTTAACCACACTTTGTTTAGTTGGCTCTTCTTGCTCTGTGATATAGTGTAATTACAGTGTTAAGGTTCTTAGATTTAGGTTAACTCACACTCCTGTTGTTACAAAACTGTCCAGTTCAAAACGCAAGGTTGTAATTTCAACGTTTTGCTTTATTGTGAAGAAACACGTTGGTGAGTCTCAGTGATGCTTCTGGTGACGAGGGTTCTTCCTTAGGTTGTTTTGTGAGGTTGGCTGAGGAGAGGGAGGAGTGTAAGAGCGTGGAAAGGCAGAGGGGGGTTCAGGGGTAAAAGCAGGGGGTTAGGAGGAGTAAAGGGGGGTGGGGGGCTCCTAAGGGTCACAGAGGTGGAGGTCTGGAGGAGGCCCACACACTAATCTGTCATGTGCTCGTTTGCCTCGGAGCCCAGAAGTCAGCTCTCCAGTCACCCGTGGCAACCCAGGCGACAGTTCGGTTCACTGCCACTGCCCAAGTGTGTGTGTGTGTGTGTGTGTGTGTGTGTGTGTGTGTGTGTGTGTGTGTGTGTGTGCGCGCGCGCGTGCACGCGCGTGTAAGAAAATTCTGCACCTTCGTTCTTTCTTTTTTAGAATACCTATTGCTTTGTATGTGCATGTCGGTGTTTACAAAACAGAAGTTAGTGACAATACATTTTGAGAGCTGGTGATATTTAGCTTGGCTGTTAGTAAAGTCATGGGGGGGGGGGTTGTTGGGGCCTAGTGGTGCTGGGCTATTGTCTGATGCTGTGTTGTAGTTCTGGCTGCTCAGCGACCCTGGAAAACAGAGACACAAGTCACCTCAGTCTGCCATCTGTTCCTCCCCAGCCTGGCAACCTCATTGGGGCTGCCACAGCATGGATGGATCCCGTAGAAAGAGAGAGAACGAGAGAGAGGTGACAGAAACGGATGGGGGGAAAAAACATACACAACCAAAGGTGCTTAGGAAATGCCCGAGTTATGTTCTTTCACTTTCCCTCATGGGTGTACGCATAATCACCTTTGCATTAACAACAATAGGGTTTTCCATAGATGAGGAGAATAGAAAAGAGAAAGGGAAAAAAAAACACAGGCTGAAAGTTTAGAAGGCAGGATCCAGTAACTCCCACTTCTCTTGCCGGCTGTATAATTATACGACAAGCAACATCAACCTTTGGCGTCTCACATTAGAACCCTTCTACTGTAATTCCCACCGGTGTTAGTGTATCACTGCCCTGTGATTGACAAAGCCGTATTTACAGTGCTCCTTGGCATAGACGCTAACTGTTCTAGCGGTTTAGCAAAGCATTAGAATGTAATGGCCGTGAATCGTTTCATGCTCCGCCATCAGACCTTTACACTTTGCCCCCTAATCCAGATCAGTCATAGTTCCACTTCAAAGCCGGCCAACCCTGTGTGGCATTCATTGACATATAAAGCATGCCACATTATGCCTGCACGCATTACAGTGTATATGTGTGCACATGTGCACATGGATATGCAAGGCACTGAAGAGAATAATTCAAAGGAACTCATCTGAATTCATCAATCCTTTGAGCTGGTGCTTGTTGTTTCTAGTTATTCATTTCCACAAGCTTTTGTTTATCCCAGAGATCAGCAATGTATTATGGGAATGCAGGGATACCTGTTTTTATTAACCACCTTTCTCTCCTCCCCTTGGTGCTGGAACCCTCCCATCTCCCCTCCCTCCCTGTTAATTTCCATGCCTGCTGTTCGCATCTCAACGCAGGTTGTTTAATGAAGTAGCAGAAATGAGTGCTTTCGCTAAGGGGCTGTTTACAACACGTTCACACTGCTTGGAGGTGATTAAGCCACGTGAAACTCAGCGCTTGCCAAAAAGCAGAAAAAAACAACCAACAACATGTTCTCCAATAAGACTACAACAACTGAAAATGTAATATGTGTACCCAGGGAAGCACCATATATTTAGAGGAACACAGTGAGTGAGACCGTCTCCTCATGGAGGATGCAGGAGCCCAGCGTGAGCCCAACTGGCCCCTTGTAGAGGTGACTGCACATGCCCTGACCGGAGCGGAAGGCAAACAGAGAAGGGCAAGTCAGATTTATAAACTCACAACTGCACGTGGAGAGACTTTCGCCAGGGACACACACAGCTGTGGAGACTTCTTTAAGGTCCAATGCTCCAGTGAGAACGCGGCAGCCAGCCACCCTAACTAACCCCCCCATTCAGCTCAGCAACCCCCAACCCACTACTACCACTGTAGTCATAACATCGATCCATTGGCCTGGACCAGGCTTTGCTGACACTTTGGGAAATGGGGCTCTATGATGTCATGTGTGCCAAGGGAGTAGATTGGCCTGTCTAGGATACTGCTGCACTCGTCCCCAGTGGAAAAAAACTGGATTATTAAGATGGCAGCTGATTCCTCGCCATTCTCCTGTTTCTGCACTTTTGAGGTTATCTTACTCAAAACAAAATGTATTACAGGAGGGGGATTTGGATTTCAGAGGTTCTGTGGTGTTTTCCTTAACCCCCCCCCCCCCCACACACACACACACACACTCCCCCTATGGGCTATGATGTAGCGGAGCAGTGGCTGCTGCATCCTGGTGACCATGGAGGCCAATGAGATTCTGCTGCTGCAGGCCTCCAAGCTGCTCTAGTCCTGGTTTGATATTCATCTCACTCACACCCAGAGAGTGGAGGTGCAGGGGGAAAAGACAACAGCATAAGCATGGAAGCAGCAAACCAAGATAAAACAGGGGGGGAAGTAAAAGGGAAAAAGGGTTGTGAGGGATCGAAGCATGGAGCAGAAATCAAAAACAGGCCCCGTGCTTCAACGTTTTGGTTTGTCATGGGACCCTGACTGTACCAAATCCCACTCTTGCCATTTTGTTGTGTGATCCCCCCCCTTCCACCCCTCTCAAATGCGTGCTTTTGTTTCACGCAGTGCTTAGTCCAGGGGCAAGGCAGTGGGATTCCTTCACAGCAGGGTCCTTATAACTGGGAGCTATGTCTCTTGTTCTCACCTCACTCTCCTCGCTCTCGTCCTCTTACTTGTTTTCATCAATATATTCTCTCATCTTCCCTTCCTGGGCATATGGACAGCTCTCTCTCTAGGAGTGCAGCAGTCCACATCAAAGAGTGAAGCTGAGCAGGTCAATTTGTTGTTGTATCCTTCCCCTGACTCAATGGCCTCAGTGGACCCTCCGAGCCTTCACCTCCATAATTTACCCACAATGCACTTCTATGACTAGCACTGCCTCACATGCATTGCACCATGTGTTGTACTATCTCTGTCTGTTATTCATACAGGGCAGCAGACCCAGTTCATCTTCAGAGCTCTGGATTTCTTTGGCGGCCAACATCTTCTAAGATCGCGCAGGGAGGTGCTACAGATGAGCGTCTCCGATAGAGAGCAGCCGCTTGTATTTAAAAAAAAGTGTTGCGCCGCTCGCTGATAAGAAATAGAAAAAAGGGGTAAGAAGGGAACTGTAGAAGGAATAAGGAAAAATAAATCAAAAATAAATAAATAAATAAATCCAAATCTAAGCAGAGCAGGCCTTGGCTCCAGATGT
>NC_139957.1:24710042-24717542 GCF_963454915.1 Gymnoscopelus microlampas | reverse complement strand
AGAGAGGATGGGGGAATGCACTTAAAGAGCAGCCGCTATTAGCAGGGCCTAAAAGCTACTACACTGTAAAATCCCAACTCTGAGTGTGTACAAATGTAACCAAATGGACAAGTAAGGATCCATTTGGTTGCATTTGTGCACTCGAGTTAGAAATGGATAAATTAACTCTGGGGATTTTACTGTGTAGCCTACCACTCCTCTCTTCTCTGCTCTGTTCTTCTCTTCTCTCAGCGTCACTTCATAAAGACATTTTAACTCCACTCACATCAGTAGACACTCCCGTTGAAGAACATGAAGAAAGCGCTAAGATCCTCAGGGCATTCGTCAGTCTGCACGTACAGCTGGCCGGCCCATTGGGTGTTGAGCAACGACGGGAGACATCTCCTTGACTCATACAGCCCTAGATGAAAGGAGCGCTTGGAGGATGTGCTTTTTTTTTGTTGCAGGGCAGCAATGGCATTCGGTAAAAGAGCACAGGCACACTACAGGTAGGGACGGGGTGGTGACTGATTGGGGATGGGCTGGCTCTGTTCCACGGGAGTTTTCCTGAAGTCTACCTGTGTTCTGAGGCGAATACACCTATGGTGACTCATCGGCTAGTGTCTGTCTGTCACGCGGTTAAGAGCTTCTTTCATTTTTTGGAGAGAATGCGGTCAAGTGAGCGAGAGAAAAGGAGAGAGAGAGGGGGCAGTCAAACGCCTTCCTTCCACCCCAGCTGTCCGTTCATAGAGGGAAGGGAGAGGGAAAAAAAGCCTTGACATGGTTGACTTGAACACATTTAGTGTCATTAGCAAACAGGAAGTGTCCCCTGCAGCTGTTTTCAGGGCGGGGGGACCCCCCCTCTCGACTGTAATGGACAAATGTTACCCACTGTGTTTGCCTTTGATTTTTGACCTGAAAACAGAAAGTGACATTACAAATGTCCTATAATATCTTTTAAATTGTCTTGACATTCCATAGCTGGCCCGGGGGTTTCTTGTTTGTCCTCCGTTAAGTGCTCGCGTTTTCATTATTGTGTCCTGAGGCTGGCTATTGGAATGTAGTGGCCTTTCTCAAGAGAATCTGGAGTCTTCTGAAGTGAAAGAAAAGCTTTTTTGCTTGCGTATCTGAATACTTATGCTCATTAAGTTAATACAAAATGAAAGGTAGAGCCGTCAAGAGGCTACTTCTGTTTGAAGAGGGAACAAACCCCCCCACCCCCCTCTCTCTCTCTCTCTCTCTCTCTCTCTCTCTCTCTCTCTCTCTCTCTCGATCAGCAGTCTGTTGGAAGTGCTCTAGTGTCCTTGCGGTGCTACTCCGTCGGCCTCATGCAGGTCTTATTGGAGTGTGGTGAAAGGTAGTGTGTGGTCCGAGCAGAAGGACAGTAGCTGGGGGTAAAGAGCTGTTCAGCTGTTCAGAGGTAGTTAAGTCATCCAACGGTCTCATGACTGTTCTAATGAGGTCCTGAGTCACCGTCACCCAAAGAGAAAGAGAAACATGTCTTCGTCCCATGAATGGGATTATGAGCTGTACGAAAAAAATAGATACATCAATACATTTTTACTCAAGAAAAAATAAATCGGCGTGGACCTAATCCTCCTGTAGGTGTATGCTTGCTGGTTTAGAAAATCATTATTACTTTACAATGTGTGCCCAGGTCATTAATGAAGGGCTGATGTTTATCCAGGGCATTGGGTTGTTCACTGTGCCCTACAGCCCATAGCAGGGCTTCCAATGACTTTATGACTGGCTATAGGGGCAAGTGGTGAGGATATGGGGGTTCCTGTACAGGCCAAAGGGGTGGGCCTTGCCTTTCACTGGCCCACAGTGATTGTACAAGGCCCCTAATGATCTGCTTATAGGCCCTAAAAGTCCCTCGCAAAGACTAGACACCAGTGACCTCGCACTCCCAATAAGCAACATGCAGCACAGAGCAGAAAGACTAGGAGTAGGACAGGTTCTTTTTAGACGCAATATGACATTTCAGTAACGTCTTTAGAATTCAACTTTAGGCAAAACACTGAAAATTATTGGAAGGAAAATAAAGGGAAGAGTAGAATGCTTCAAATGACTTTTTATAGGAGGAAAAATCTTAGTCTTAGCCATCAAAAAGAGTTGGTATGAAGCCTTTTTTTCCTGAGAGCAAGTGCTGAGTGTGGCTGCATGTTGACATCAGGCGAGCTGCAGAGCAGAGCAGAGCAGAGCTGGGTGCCCCTGAGCAGGCAGTTACCACAACAAAGCCAACAGACTGGTCTGAAAAACCAGGCCAAATTCCTGCCCTCTAGGACCTGGCTTAAAGCTTCAGCGGAAACTTTGAAAGAGGGAGCGATGAGGAGAGTGGAAGAGGTGGAGAGGAGCTGAGAGGAGCGGAGGCCAGACTCTGTGTGCAGTAAGGAGGGTGGATAGCCGCTGGGGCCCGTGGAGTACGGCAGGAGGAGAGAGACAGAGAGAGAGAGAGAGAGAGAGAGAGAGAGAGAGAGAGAGAGAGAGAGAGAGAGAGAGAGAGAGAGAGAGAGAGAGAGAGAGAGACCGGGCCCCCACTTTAAGGATGGAGGGATCGTATTCCTCCCCTTGAAAGCAGAGGGGCAGCCGTGTGTTGGAAAAAGAAGCCATGAACTCGATCTGACGATTAAACAGGCACATCTCTATGGCTGCGGGCCACATCTGAGACCAAGTCAGCAACACAACTCAACATGCGCGTGCACACACACACACACACACACACACACACACACACACACACACACACACACACACACACACACACACACACACACACACACACACACACAGACACACACACACACACACACACACACACACACACACACAGTCTGTATATGGGTTCACAATTGTATTTGTGCGATATCTGCCAATAGAAGTATTGGTTGAACCAGTTGATCCTTGTCTGGAAGTCTTTTATGGAGTCCTACACAGTACATGCCAAATGAGCACAGATTCCTCCACATTGTTTTCTTTATCAGACAAAATTGATATCTTATGAATTCATTATGTGTGATACCGCCCTGCGAATGCTCCCAAAACGTCTCTCTCTTCCCATTGGTTCTAGCAGCGGAGTCTGGAGGTGCATTGGGATTGTGTGGGAGTGATTGCTATTTAGCCTCACGGAGCTTGGTACAATCACATGCCTATATCTCACATTATCCTCCAGGGCTCTCTCTCCCCTCACCCTGGACTCACCCACTCCTTTCCACACCGCCTTGCCTCCCTCCCTCACTCCATTCATTCTTCACTCACTCGCTCGCTCTCCTCCTTCCCACTCTCCCTCACCCTGGCCTCTCTCCTCAGTCTCCCTCCTCCTCGCCCTCCTCCCCTTTGCAGGGGCAAACAGTTAGCTTGGCAGGCGAGCAGAGTGGTTATGCCGAAGAGCTGCTCTAGAACCTTGCACCATCTCCAGTGAACATAAATTAATGGTGTAGAGCAAACAGGCAGTTGGCGGGGGTCCAGGGACCCGCTTCAGGAGCCCAGCCAGTGATTGTTGTGTGGGGGGCCGTGGCAGCAGCAACAGCAGTAGTAGTACTGAAGCTCTGCCAACCAACCAGCCAGTCGGAAAGGGAGAGAGAGAGAGAGTGTGTGTGTGTGTGTGTGTGTGTGTGTGTGTGTGTGTGTGTGTGTGTGTGTGTGTGTGTGTGTGTGTGTGTGTGTGTGTGTGTGTGTGTGTGTGTGCGTGTGTGAGAGAGAGAGAGAGAGAGAGCCAGACAGACAAGACTGGGGGCCCTTTGCTCTATTATTGATGCCCGGGGCCCCGGCGGCCCTCCTTAGTATTTGTAATCATCACTTTTTTACTGTGTGAGTGCAGTCTGCTGAGAGCCTGCCAAAGTTATTGTGGAGGCTTCACAGTCTGAGCGACACAGAAGAGCAGTGGTGTTGTATTGAACGCAGTTTATGTTAAGTGTAGATATGGACATATACTTTGGTTTGCTGTTATCAGAGGTTGGCGCGCAGTGTGTTTGTGTTGAGTACTGTGTATTCTGATTGGAGTTTTGTGTGCTGTGCTGTGCTGTGCGTGCGTGCGTGCGTGTGCGCGCGTGTGTGTGTGTGTGTGTGTGTGTGTGTGTGTAAGGTAAGGTTGAGTCATTGAGTCATATGGCATTCTTGCCTGTTTTCACGCTGTTGTCAGGAAGCAGCTTAGTCCCCAGGAAAATAAAACAAACACAGACTCCCCCACTCCACTCTACCCACCCAATACACACACAAAGAGAGAGAGAGAGAGAGAGAGAGAGAGAGAGAGAGAGAGAGAGAGAGAGAGAGAGAGAGAGAGAGAGAGAGAGAGAGAGAGAGAGAGAGAGAGAGAGAGAAAGAAAAAAAGAAAGAAAGTTTTGTTTTTAAAATCGGCACACACTGAACGACAAAAAATAAATCTATTAAATGCACTCAGGTTTAGCTAAGCCAAGCTTGGAAACAATAATTGCTTCAAAAGTTTTGGGAACAAATAAATGTAACTGGACTTCCCAGATCATATTATTGTAGGGTATGTGATGTTTTTTTCTACAGCCTGATTTCTAATTCAACTGACTAAAGACGTGTATTTGTACATTTATGCCAATATTTGTCAAGATATGCCAAGAAACATCTGCAAATGCTTTCGGGTGACTCCACAACGTTACATAAAGAAACCACCACTGTTCTTTATATTTCTGCTGACAAATACAGTGGGTGTTACTGATAGATAGAAATTATCATTTTAATTATTTAATATAGTCATGTCTGAACCTAATTCTATCACATCACATCCATGATAATGAAATACATTACATACAAGTATAACCAGACAGAAGTATGTTTTTTTTTACTGTGCCTACTAGTTGAGTTGAAAAAATAATACATAATAATGTTTCATCCTTAAAAACTTGAGGCCCTTCTCTATTAATTGTCAATTGTGAACCTATTTGATGTTTGCAGACATGGAATTGATGAGCTGCATCCTGTAAATGGGGATGGGGGGGGGGGATCTGTCAGAAATGTCTTGAAGCTAAGAAGCTAGATATCGCTCTACTGGGTGCGAAGTAATCACCCATGACAGATTCGAAAAGTCAAATTGGATATGTTTGTCATATCTGTTTGATCTCTGGGATATGCCTATATGCATTCAATCTCATTGTCATTTGTCAGAAGGAGACGACTGTAATATTATTAACAATGGCATGTTGATATTTAAAATGTGCCAATCTTACTCCAGCTCAAAGCAGAGTGCATATTAAAATGTCATTCCAATAGTTGATTGCATTTATTTGAGGCAGTTCATATTATTATCATCCCCCAGTCACTATGATTAAAAAACAAATAAGATTCCAATCAATTTAAAAAATGTATACAGTATATGAAATGAAACGTAAAGGATAAAATATTGCTGTAAAACAAAAGACAACCTGCAATAAGCCAAACATTGCCCATACACAATAAGCAATACTATGAAGAAATTCATTATATGGAATTATTACAGCTGTTTACAAAATTACAGTTTTTATTGAATTCACAGCTTTTATATTTTGTGAATATAGATTTAATAGATACTGTAGATATCTTCTAATAAACCTGGGAGACAAAAATAAATGGCGCAAAATCAGCCAATCTTGCTGTGTGTGTGTGTGTGTGTGTGTGTGTGTGTGTGTGTGTGTGTGTGTGTGTGTGTGTGTGTGTGTGTGTGTGTGTGTGTGGTGTGTGTGTGTTACCATGGCATTGGGGGGGGGGGGGGGGGGGAGTAAACAGCCAATGGCCTGCGATTTCCTGGGAGTCATTAACATGGAATGGGTTTGCAGGACACCGCGACCTCGTGGCCTGGCTCTATAACTCATGTCACACATTGATGATGTCATTCATCAACGGGGTCCACTGGCCGCTCAGGGAAGGGGCTGAGGAGGCTAGGTGGGTGGATGGGGGAGGGGGAGGGGTTGCACAGCATTACAGGGACTGGGGGGGTCGGTGGGGATGGCGTAGCCAAGGTAATGAGTGGGCTGTGGGATGCGATGGTGCTAGCGATTAGGTGTTTGGAGACCAACATCTCCAGTGGATTTTGTATGGGCGTGTTAAAGTCACAGCAGGCTGGAGGTGTGGCATGCCGTAGAGTGGTCCAGTAGTGGTTGTGGTTATTGTGTATAGTGAAATAGAAGGATGGACTCGGGGGCCTGGCGGGCGGGGGGGGGGGGGGGTTTAAGGAGTGTAGGGAGATGATGATGGAGCTGGCTCAGCTTGTAATGTTCAGCAACCACAGAGGCCATTACAGCTAGCACTGTCACTGAGCACAGAGCACATCACACCATGTAATTTAGCCAGCAGTTGGTCACACACACACACACACACACACACACACACACACACACACACACACACACACACACACACACACACACACACACACACACACACACACACACACACACACACACACACACACACACACACACACAGAGCTCAATGCTCAATGACTGGCAGAATATGATCCACCTGTGTGTGTGTGTGTGTGTGTGTGTGTGTGGTGTGTGTGTGTGTGTGTGTGTGTGTGTGTGTGTGTGTGTGTGTGTGTGTGTGTGTGTGTGTGTGTGTGTGTGTGCATGCACATGCACGGTCATGACAGGGGTGTGCAATTTCAGGTCAGAGTGTTGGAATTAGACAACATTTGTGGTGGGATAGTGCACGCTTGTGCCATTAACAGGCTTCAGCATAATTAACAGAGCTGTTTCGATCGGAGAGCAGTGCTGGCCTGGACAATAAAACCAAGGCGCTCATTTCTGCCGCCTAATTATTTATAGACTGACTGCTTTACGTTTTGTGGTCAATCCTCTTTTAAGGATATTGGTCTCGGTGTTTGTAACTCGACGTATCGATCGGACCCAAAGCCAGCCAGGAGATTATCAATAACATCTTTGATCTGGCCGTGCATGTTTGTGTTTTGTCCATTAAATAACCATGTCATCTGTGTGGGTGGGTGGTTGAGGGAGGGGCCAACTCCCAAAACAGCCCAAACAGAACGGACAAGTGAATGACTTGCCTTGCTCGACTCAATGCGTTTTGTTTAACGTTTATTCAACCATTCATCGCTCACTCGCTAGTTTTTATAATTTTTTTATATGTAATGTTTTTTTTCCACATAGAGTGATTTACAGTCGTATATTTTTTACTGAGGCAATTAACGTTAAGAGGTTGCTCAGAGGTCTAAATAGCCGTTCTCCAATTTCACGGCTGCTGCAGCCTTGTAACCGCCAGGCCCACCATGCCGGTCTTAGTTCTTATGTCAGTGAGTGTGTGTGTGTGTGTGTGTGTGTGTGTGTGTGTGTGTGTGTGTGTGTGTGTGTGTGTGTGTGTGTGTGTGTGTGTGTGTGTGTGTGTGTGTGTGTGTGTGTGTGTGCGCGCGTGTGTACCTCCACTGCACACTCCATTTTGTGTGGCTGAGATTTCAGAACCCCGGCTTTAAGGAAAGCTGCCACGACGTAAAGTGTGGGTGGCCTGCAGTCACAGCCATAAAAGGGGTGGGGGCGCGTGGATGGGCGAGAAAGAGGAGAG
>NC_139957.1:24699704-24704842 GCF_963454915.1 Gymnoscopelus microlampas | reverse complement strand
TCTCTCTCTCTCGTCTCTCTCTCTCTCTCTCTCTCTCTCTCTCTCTCTCTTAATTAACCTGTTCCAGTTTGAAGATCAGCCACACTTAACTCAGGCTTGGGAAGTTAAACAATGCCAAAGGAACACAATGGTGAGGAGAGGATAAACTTAAAGAGACCCTATATGCTAATACTAAGTCCTTCTCCCAACAGACTTGATCAGCAGTCTGTTGGAAGTGCTCTAGTGTCCTTGCGGTGCTACTCCGTCGGCCTCATGCAGGTCTTATTGGAGTGTGGTGAAAGGTAGTGTGTGGTCCGAGCAGAAGGACAGTAGCTGGGGGTAAAGAGCTGTTCAGCTGTTCAGAGGTAGTTAAGTCATCCAACGGTCTCATGACTGTTCTAATGAGGTCCTGAGTCACCGTCACCCAAAGAGAAAGAGAAACATGTCTTCGTCCCATGAATGGGATTATGAGCTGTACGAAAAAAATAGATACATCAATACATTTTTACTCAAGAAAAAATAAATCGGCGTGGACCTAATCCTCCTGTAGGTGTATGCTTGCTGGTTTAGAAAATCATTATTACTTTACAATGTGTGCCCAGGTCATTAATGAAGGGCTGATGTTTATCCAGGGCATTGGGTTGTTCACTGTGCCCTACAGCCCATAGCAGGGCTTCCAATGACTTTATGACTGGCTATAGGGGCAAGTGGTGAGGATATGGGGGTTCCTGTACAGGCCAAAGGGGTGGGCCTTGCCTTTCACTGGCCCACAGTGATTGTACAAGGCCCCTAATGATCTGCTTATAGGCCCTAAAAGTCCCTCGCAAAGACTAGACACCAGTGACCTCACACTCCCAATAAGCAACATGCAGCACAGAGCAGAAAGACTAGGAGTAGGACAGGTTCTTTTTAGACGCAATATGACATTTCAGTAACGTCTTTAGGCAAAACACTGAAAATTATTGGAAGGAAAATAAAGGGAAGAGTAGAATGCTTCAAATGACTTTTTATAGGAGGAAAAATCTTAGTCTTAGCCATCAAAAAGAGTTGGTATGAAGCCTTTTTTTCCTGAGAGCAAGTGCTGAGTGTGGCTGCATGTTGACATCAGGCGAGCTGCAGAGCAGAGCAGAGCAGAGCTGGGTGCCCCTGAGCAGGCAGTTACCACAACAAAGCCAACAGACTGGTCTGAAAAACAGGCCAAATTCCTGCCCTCTAGGACCTGGCTTAAAGCTTCAGCGGAAACTTTGAAAGAGGGAGCGATGAGGAGAGTGGAAGAGGTGGAGAGGAGCTGAGAGGAGCGGAGGCCAGACTCTGTGTGCAGTAAGGAGGGTGGATAGCCGCTGGGGCCCGTGGAGTACGGCAGGAGGAGAGAGACAGAGAGAGAGAGAGAGAGAGAGAGAGAGAGAGACCGGGCCCCCACTTTAAGGATGGAGGGATCGTATTCCTCCCCTTGAAAGCAGAGGGGCAGCCGTGTGTTGGAAAAAGAAGCCATGAACTCGATCTGACGATTAAACAGGCACATCTCTATGGCTGCGGGCCACATCTGAGACCAAGTCAGCAACACAACTCAACATGCGCGTGCGTGCACACACACACCCACACACACACACACACACACACACACACACACACACACAGTCTGTATATGGGTTCACAATTGTATTTGTGCGATATCTGCCAATAGAAGTATTGGTTGAACCAGTTGATCCTTGTCTGGAAGTCTTTTATGGAGTCCTACACAGTACATGCCAAATGAGCACAGATTCCTCCACATTGTTTTCTTTATCAGACAAAATTGATATCTTATGAATTCATTATGTGTGATACCGCCCTGCGAATGCTCCCAAAACGTCTCTCTCTTCCCATTGGTTCTAGCAGCGGAGTCTGGAGGTGCATTGGGATTGTGTGGGAGTGATTGCTATTTAGCCTCACGGAGCTTGGTACTATCACATGCCTATATCTCACATTATCCTCCAGGGCTCTCTCTCCCCTCACCCTGGACTCACCCACTCCTTTCCACACCGCCTTGCCTCCCTCCCTCACTCCATTCATTCTTCACTCACTCGCTCGCTCTCCTCCTTCCCACTCTCCCTCACCCTGGCCTCTCTCCTCTGTCTCCCTCCTCCTCGCCCTCCTCCCCTTTGCAGGGGCAAACAGTTAGCTTGGCAGGCGAGCAGAGTGGTTATGCCGAAGAGCTGCTCTAGAACCTTGCACCATCTCCAGTGAACATAAATTAACCCATTGAGACCGGGAGCGCATCTGTGTCATTTTAAGATGTCTTTGGGCTATTCAAAAATAGCAGATATACAAGAGATCTGCTATTTTTTTTAAATCGTGAAAATTTGTGAAAATCTTTGAAAATATATTTTTAAAGCAAACATTTGTAAAATATTTTGTTCCAGGGACCCCCAGAAGCAAAGACTTGAGTTACAAATATATATATAAGATTTGCACACATTTTCACGATTTTTCAAGGAATAGCAGATCTACAAGCTCATGAGCTATGAGCTTGTATATCTGCTATTTTTGAATAGCCCAACGAAATCTAAAAATGACAGAGACGCGTTCCCGGATTGAATGGGTTAATGGTGTAGAGCAAACAGGCAGTTGGCGGGGGTCCAGGGACCCGCTTCAGGAGCCCAGCCAGTGATTGTTGTGTGGGGGGCCGTGGCAGCAGCAACAGCAGTAGTAGTACTGAAGCTCTGCCAACCAACCAGCCAGTCGGAAAGGGAGAGAGAGAGAGAGTGTGTGTGTGTGTGTGTGTGTGTGTGTGTGTGTGTGTGTGTGTGTGTGTGTGTGTGTGTGTGTGTGTGTGTGTGTGTGTGTGTGTGTGTGTGTGTGTGTGTGTGTGTGTGTGTGTGCGTGTGTGAGAGAGAGAGAGAGAGAGAGCCAGACAGACAAGACTGGGGGCCCTTTGCTCTATTATTGATGCCCGGGGCCCCGGCGGCCCTCCTTAGTATTTGTAATCATCACTTTTTTACTGTGTGAGTGCAGTCTGCTGAGAGCCTGCCAAAGTTATTGTGGAGGCTTCACAGTCTGAGCGACACAGAAGAGCAGTGGTGTTGTATTGAACGCAGTTTATGTTAAGTGTAGATATGGACATATACTTTGGTTTGCTGTTATCAGAGGTTGGCGCGCAGTGTGTTTGTGTTGAGTACAGTGTATTCTGATTGGAGTTTTGTGTGCTGTGCTGTGCTGTGCGCGCGCGCGTGCGTGCGTGTGTGTGTGTGTGTGTGTGTAAGGTAAGGTTGAGTCATTGAGTCATATGGCATTCTTGCCTGTTTTCACGCTGTTGTCAGGAAGCAGCTTAGTCCCCAGGAAAATAAAACAAACAACACAGACTCCCCCACTCCACTCTACCCACCCAATACACACACAAAGAGAGAGAGAGAGAGAGAGAGAGAGAGAGAGAGAGAGAGAGAGAGAGAGAAAGAAAAAAAGAAAGAAAGTTTTGTTTTTAAAATCGGCACACACTGAACGACAAAAAATAAATCTATTCAATGCACTCAGGTTTAGCTAAGCCAAGCTTGGAAACAATAATTGCTTCAAAAGTTTTGGGAACAAATAAATGTAACTGGACTTCCCAGATCATATTATTGTAGGGTATGTGATGTTTTTTTCTACAGCCTGATTTCTAATTCAACTGACTAAAGACGTGTATTTGTACATTTATGCCAATATTTGTCAAGATATGCCAAGAAACATCTGCAAATGCTTTCGAGTGACTCCACAACGTTACATAAAGAAACCACCACTGTTCTTTATATTTCTGCTGACAAATACAGTGGGTGTTACTGATAGATAGAAATTATCATTTTAATTATTTAATATAGTCATGTCTGAACCTAATTCTATCACATCACATCCATGATAATGAAATACATTACATACAATTATAACCAGACAGAAGTATGTTTTTTTTTACTGTGCCTACTAGTTGAGTTGAAAAAATAATACATAATAATGTTTCATCCTTAAAAACTTGAGGCCCTTCTCTATTAATTGTCAATTGTGAACCTATTTGATGTTTGCAGACATGAATTGATGAGCTGCATCCTGTAAATGGGGATGGGGGGGGGGGGGGGTCTGTCAGAAATGTCTTGAAGCTAAGAAGCTAGATATCGCTCTACTGGGTGCGAAGTAATCACCCATGACAGATTCGAAAAGTCAAATTGGATATGTTTGTCATATCTGTTTGATCTCTGGGATATGCCTATATGCATTCAATCTCATTGTCATTTGTCAGAAGGAGACGACTGTAATATTATTAACAATGGCATGTTGATATTTAAAATGTGCCAATCTTACTCCAGCTCAAAGCAGAGTGCATATTAAAATGTCATTCCAATAGTTGATTGCATTTATTTGAGGCAGTTCATATTATTATCATCCCCCAGTCACTATGATTAAAAAACAAATAAGATTCCAATCAATTTAAAAATGTATACAGTATATGAAATGAAACGTAAAGGATAAAATATTGCTGTAAAACAAAAGACAACCTGCAATAAGCCAAACATTGCCCATACACAATAAGCAATACTATGAAGAAATTCATTATATGGAATTATTACAGCTGTTTACAAAATTACAGTTTTTATTGAATTCACAGCTTTTATATTTTGTGAATATAGATTTAATAGATACTGTAGATATCTTCTAATAAACCTGGGAGACAAAAATAAATGGCGCAAAATCAGCCAATCTTGCTGTGTGTGTGTGTGTGTGTGTCTGTGTGTGTGTGTGTGTGTGTGTGTGTGTGTGTGTGTGTGTGTGTGTGTGTGTGTTACCATGGCATTGGGGGGGGGGGGGGAGTAAACAGCCAATGGCCTGCGATTTCCTGGGAGTCATTAACATGGAATGGGTTTGCAGGACACCGCGACCTCGTGGCCTGGCTCTATAACTCATGTCACACATTGATGATGTCATTCATCAACGGGGTCCACTGGCCGCTCAGGGAAGGGGCTGAGGAGGCTAGGTGGGTGGATGGGGGGAGGGGGAGGGGTTGCACAGCATTACAGGGACTGGGGGGGTCGGTGGGGATGGCGTAGCCAAGGTAATGAGTGGGCTGTGGGATGCGATGGTGCTAGCGATTAGGTGTTTGGAGACCAACATCTCCAGTGGATTTTGTATGGGCGTGTTAAAGTCACAGCAGGCTG
>NC_139957.1:24684704-24689704 GCF_963454915.1 Gymnoscopelus microlampas | reverse complement strand
TGAAGACAGTGGTCACATGACTCCTCTTGCCTTTTCCTCGAATCCCGCATGTTGAGCTATGGAACTCTCTTCACAGCGTGTACCCCCCCCCCCCCACCAAGCCTCATTTCACCACCACCACCACCACCACCACCCTACACACACAGACACACACACGCACACACACATTTGTATTGCTATACTTGTGAGGACATCAACAATTTAGGACTGGATTGAAAATTGCTGAAAGAATAGCTGAGAAATTGCTGATCTACAGTACAAGCTTGTAGATCTGCTATTTTTTTCCGGTGTGTGACATCGCCGCGCAACTAGTATAAAATAGGGAAAAGTATAACCCTAACCCCTGAACCTGACCTCTAAATGTTTAATCCTAACCCCAACATGAATCTTTTCCTAATTGTAGCCCTAAGCATACATTTTTTTAACTACAATGTCTAATTCTATAATTCAACTATACTTGTGGGGACATAGTATAGTAGTAGCCTATGCTATAGGCCCTATAGCAATACAAGTACGCACGCACGCACGCACGCACGGACACACGCACATACACACACGGACACACGCACGGACACATACACAGATTACACACACACAGACAGACCAACCATTCCCAGAATTGTAGTTACAGCTATGCGAATGCTGGATTCACATGCAACATCTTATTAGAGAACAGAAAGCTTGCGTCTGAGAAAGAGAAAGAGGGAGCTGAGGCCAAATTTGTTCCTCCACTTTGCAGGCTGTTTTCCACCCCCCTCTCTCTCTCTCTCTGAGCCGAGTGAGACACGTAGGAACAGTGCCTTTTATGATTTTTATGATTGTTTTATGATCCTCTGGCTTGGCGTGCAAGCCCATTATATGAAATGCAAAATAACTAATATTTTCCAAATGTAACATAAAAAATATTAAACAGGCCCGAGAGCCTGTTTTTTTTTCCTTTTTTCTTTTTTAATATTCTCACAAGTATCTAAGTATTTTGAATTTCTACACAGAGGCATTTGAGTTCATTTAGTTTACTTCATGCCTTATACTTTGCCATATCTAAGCCTGATCCTCTCTCTCTCTCTCTCTCTCTCCCTCCTTTGTAATGTCTCTTTCTCCCTCTCTATCTACTGCTGCCTTTCTGCGTCCCTGGCGGTGGGCTAGTTGACAGAAGTTGCGGGTTATCCGTCTAACTTTGACCCAGATGGAAATGTCAGGCCTTTTTTTGGCTGCAACCAGGGACTCCCAGCAGTGGCCATCTTATGCCCCTGGCTTTCTAAATATACAACTGGAGAGAAGAGAGGCTGTGGTTTAGTGTGCATGTGTGCGCGCATGTGTGTGTGTGTGTGTGTGTGTGTGTGTGTGTGTGTGTGTGTGTGTGTGTGTGTGTGTGTGTGTGTGTGTGTGTGTGTGTGTGTGTGTGTGTGTGTGTGTGTGTGTGTGTGTGTGTGTGTGCGTGTGTATATGTGTGTGCGTGCGTGTGCGAGCGTCTGACAGATAGAGAGAGTATCTGGGCGCTGCCAACCCCGGCATCGTGATCCCTCTCATTTAGGGACCGCTAATTGGCAGTTAATTAGCAGAATTGACTCTGTTGTCAGATCCCAAGTGCCAGCCCCCCCACTAACACCCCCTACCCACCACGTTCATTTGATCCGGCTGCTTTCATGATGCCGCAATAATAATAATCCCATTTTATCTGTTTTGGAGGGAGAAACACATTTAGTAAAAAAGAATTGACATACTGGCAGGGAGGAGCAGAGCAAGAGCCGAAAAGACTCCCTGTTCCACTAGGTTTTATTTGTTTATCGTTTGGCAGATTTGTTAAAATACTTGAACCTTTGCGCCCCTATTCTGGGGTGAACATTCGGGTTGTGAGCTTTTAGATCGGCTATTTTCGACAAAAAGATTTGGTGTTGAGGGGAAAAAAGGAGCAGACCTATTATAGAGCCCTGGAGGACCCCGGTCAACTACTGTAAGTAAATAGGGTCTACTCTAAATGGATGAGTCCAGGCACGCAGATATCAAGAGTACACATTCACAGAACGGTCAGTGGTTCCCAAATAGTGTCTCACGACCAGATGTACCTCCTGAGATTGTATGACAACCACATTATTACTGCAATACATTCAATCATACGAAGTTATCAGTTATTTTTCTATACCAGTACTAAATGCACATTCAATTCCCAATACAGAGGCAAAAGCTTGCCTTGGTGTGCCTTGGGCACAAAAACTTTGTTAAACCACTGGTTTAGGTACTTGTTCTGGAGGGTTATCTACAGTACTGTAGATGGGTACCAAGAAACGCAACTGACGGTGCAGACGGGTGTACTATTTTGCCGGGTTTGCGGCTCTGCGTTCACTAGCATCGTCATTTATGCTTTCTCTAATCGTGTGTACAATACATGCATGAACATACACTCATGTTAACCCATTAAAACCAGGAACGCATCTGTGTAACCACTTAAATCATTATTTTATACTTTGGCTATTCAAAAATAGCAGATATACAAGCTTGCAGCACAGCACTCTTTGGAGCTTGTAGATCTGCTATTTTGTTTTTATCGTGACATTTTTTGCAAATCTTGATATATATTCATATTTTCTAAAGCGAACATTTTTAACTCAAATCTTTGCTTCTGGGGGTCCCTGGAACACAATATTTTGAGATGGGGGTCTGGGGCCAAACACATAATTTTGGGGGTCCTTGACATGAAAAAGTTTGAGCACCACTGATACAGCAACATAGGTTTTTGCAGAAAACTGCCTCAGGTCTTAATTGGTTAAGACGCTTGGCTATGATTAGTAAAAGAGGCCAGCGCTCCTATTTGGACCGTGGGAGCATGTTGGGTCATAGGCTGGCAGGGACACCCAATAGGATCACAGGGCAGCCTTGTACAGGCATTATGCGAGTCAGAAGTTATGAAAAACAGGTGCCTCTTTAAGAAAGTTGGCACAGTGGGCTGATCATACAAGAAAAAAATAATATAAAATAAGAAAAGTTTTTCCCGTTACTCAACTCAAGCCTTTCCAAGGCTGTGAAATTCTCCCAGCAAAAGGCAAGAGGATGAAGCCAGACAGGGCAACACAGAGGCTAAGAGCAAGTGAGCAGGGGAGAAAGAGAGAGCTAGAGAGAGAGCTATACGAGCAGAGAGAGAGAGAGATGCAGAGATGGGAGGAGGGAGGTCTTTGTACTTCTCTGCTCCTTTTGGCTCTTTTATTTCTCAACGGCTTGGTTTTATTGGTGGATCGTTTAATAACAAGGGCTCTGCGTTTGAAATGAAGTTGAGCCGCGCTTGCGTGGGCGAGCCTACTTTTTTATTTTTTATTTTAAGATGGTAATTTCTGTGCAATAGGGTGGTGTGAGAGAGAGAGAGCGAGAGAGAAAGCTGTGAGAGAAAGAAACTCAAGGAGAATGAAAGGGGGAATAGGTTAATTTATTTCATTTGCAGGTACGGAGCTTAAAAAATAAAAATACACTTTAAAAAGGGGGTCAGTGAGAGAGAAGGTAACGTGTAGGATACTGTTTTCGTGAACAAGCAGCTTAATGCACGAGGGCAGCCGCAGTAAGCCTGCCAGAATCTCCCTGTGCCTGGGGCCATCTGTGAGCAGAATAGCAATTTTATTACTTTGTCATTAAACCAATTTCACAGCAGTATTGTTTGTTAATGAGCAGCCGCAAACGAGTGAAGATGTCACGTACTGGAATAGCAGCAAGATTTGTGACCCTGTCTCCCTGTGCCGTTTTCCTTCCCCTCTCTCTTTCTCTCAACCTTTAGCTCATTCTCATTCTCCATGCTATTTCCACCCACCCACCCACCGTTTTGCTTAACTTCTTCTCTCTCTCTCTCTCTCTCTCCCTCCCTCTGCCATCCTCCCACCACTCCAATATCGCCTTACCCCTGTTATAAAGGTCCCTGGCCCATAAAAGGGGAAACTGCCAAAAGATAAAATGCTAAGTCTATACAGTCAAGTCTGTGTTTATGAGCTTCCATTTGCCTTTAGAGCTCATTGGTACCGTCTATGGGCTTTCAGGGCGTGCAGCTGGAGAGATCGGGTACATTGGCCTGTGATGCGGCTCTGAAGCCCATCATGGCTACCAATGGCAAAAACCCAACACAAAAATAAGGCATCTGAATAGGTGTGAGTGGCTGAGATCACATTGATCATTCGGGTTGGATTTGTAGAGCCCCCACCCACACACATTTTCAAATGATATGCCTGTCACGCTCATTGTTAAACAGTATGAGATACACTCTTGTAGACCACAAAATGAACAGAAAAAGAGGAATTGGAGCAGAAAGAACCACAAGTACAAAACCTCTAGCTTGAACAGTAGCCACAACAAGAAAGAAAATAGCAAATGATCGTGTATGAGGAAATGGCATTAGCCTTCAATTGTGTGAGAGAGTGAGAGAGGAATGCTGACCAAGAGGAACACGCACACGCACGCACACACGCACACATGCACACCAAGAGGTGTTGTCTCCCAGCCAATCACGTGAATCAATACAACAGCCATCCTGTCACAACTCAGAACCTTCACAGCAGCCAGCCACAACACAAATCACATTCACGTCAGCCTTCAATTCCGCAGCCAAAAACAGTCAATGAAAATAATTTGCCACCCAGCATTTGGGCCCCAACACAACAGCAACAGAGCAATAGCCTGAATCAAATAAGTATATAGGCCTGCACAGCATTGAACAGACAATGGCCAGCGGAACATAGAAAAACATGGTGCCTACGGTACCTTTAATCAGCTCTTCTTAACCACTTAAACCCTATATATGTCGCTGACCGGGGTACCACAGGGCTCTATACTAGGTCCATTGCTTTTTTTCTCTACACCAAATCTTTTTGCCGAAAACGGCCAAGCTACAAGTTCACAAAATCTGCTATTCTTGCCGGAAATGTGAACCTCAGTGGGTTTTTTTTTTTGGTTTTTTACCAGAGCATACTTTGGGAAAGAGCACTCACTGCTTGTGTTTGTGACAGCTGTCGTGAAGCAATGTGATG
>NC_139957.1:24659704-24679704 GCF_963454915.1 Gymnoscopelus microlampas | reverse complement strand
CACACACACACACACTTCCACACACACACACACACACACACTTCCACAAGCGCCAGCACACCAGACACATGACGGTAACGCACATCGTGGAAACGCGCACTCGCACCCCACAGAGACAATGATGAGAAGATGATGACATCCCAGTGGAACGCTGTAGTGGGAGAGAGAATACCCCTCCTCACACATATTACGCACACACACACACACACACACACACACACACACACACACACACACACACACACACACACACACAGACAGAATCACACTCCAGTCCCGTATTCCCCAATAGTCTGGCTCTTAAAAAGCATGAGAGCAGGGAGTCTAAACCCAGGCATTAGGGGAACCCAGGCAGTCGATCTGGCAGGTTTAGGTGTCACTTTTTAATTGCTCAAACTGCTGTGCATTTTCACTGCCCTAAATTCATGGTTAATAGCATGGGAGTGTGAGAATAAAAAAAGCAAGGGGAGAGAGGGGGTGAGAGGGGGGGTAAAATGGGGGCACCTTTCCACCTCCCTCCCCTCTCCTCTCCTCCCTCCCATTGGCTCTGTTTTCTGTCTCCTGCCAATGCTTTTGAGATTCAGGAGCGTATGTGTATGTCTATGTGTATGTGTAAGTATGCATACTATGCGTGCGTGCGTGCGTGCATACTATGCGTGCGTGCGTGCGTGCGTGTGTGTGTGTGTGTGTGTGCACGTGTGTTTATGTGTGTGCAGTGTGCACGCGAGCGTGCAAGTGCATCCGAGCATATATAGTGTGTGTTGCGTGTGGAGTATGGAAGCCCCCTCTCTGCAGGCCCCTCTCTTCTCTCTCAGCAGCAAGAGAGCTGAGCCCATTATAGTCTCATGAAGGAGAGAGAGAGAGAGAAGAGAGACGTTTGATATGAGGCAAAGGAAATAGATTGGCCTTATTTCCTGCTTAGCTGCAGACACGCACGTTGCCTAGACCATACAGTCAATTGACACTTGATTTTGTTTGAAATATCATGCCTCCGTCATGTCATTATCAGCGTCCCCTGGTAATCCACAAAGCCACCCCCTTGTCTGATATCTGACAATACGGGATGAGTTGAGGGATATCTCACTCGATTACCAAGAACAGAGCGGGGGAAAGGAGAAGACAGCAGAATAAAAGGAGGAGAGAGAGAGAGAGAGAGAGAGAGAGAGAGAGAGAGAGAGAGAGAGAGAGAGAGAGAGAGAGAGATCACCCTGAAAGTGGAGGTGAGGAGTGGATAGGAAACAGATATTATACGTGCCCTCCCCAGAGAGTATTATACATTGCATGCTGGGCAATGTGGGAGGAACTCTACGGTGTTTACAAGTGAGAATACGGGGGCTGGTGACCTCACAAGCTCACCTACGGTACAGCACTCATCTCCGGCGGGACTGATGGTTGGGCTGGAGTCACGATAGTGCTGGATTCTGTCTCTCGGTCACATCACGTCAATAAAGACAGATCATTGAGGTGTTTTGAGTTTTAGGTTTAGGGGTTAAACGGTGACTGGTGAGCAAGTCTAGGCTCACATTGTATTCTAAAAGGTGTGTTGAGTGTGTGTGTGTGTGTGTGTGTGTGTGTGTGTGTGTGTGTGTGTGTGTGTGTGTGTGTGTGTGTGTGTGTGTGTGTGTGTGTGTGTGTGTGTGTGTGTGTGTGTGTGTGTGTGTGTGTGTGTGTGTGTGTCTATGTGTGCACCAGCCAGTGGGCCAGCATGTACCTGTATTATTTCTCACTGGCTTTGCATAAAAGCAGAGCCGCTCACCCACCTAAAAGGTGCGAACATGACTTTTAAGGAATGCTGTACCTTCCAGCACTTGACGACGACCTCTGTCATTCACCATGTACCGCAGCTTTGACAGAGGATAATATTGACATGCACTGGATGTTTTCAGACACACTTCAAACAAGGCAAAAACACAGCTGTCCCACGGTGCCCAGGATGTGGGGAGGGGGTTGGAGCATATTTTGTGCACCTATCATGCACGTTTAATAAGGAGTTGTCTTTCAGAAGGCAAGAGGGAGAGAGAGAGAGAGAGGGAGAGAGAGAGAGAGAGAGAGAGAGAGAGAGAGAGAGAGAGAGAGAGAGAGATAAGAGGGGCTTTTGCTAACAAGGGGATATAGACCAACACCTTCCTTAATCCGACCCCGTCTCCTGCTGATAATCAAAAAAATAATAGCATTAGTGAAAACATTCCAGAGCATAGGTGCCAGCGCAGAGAAGAAACAGGGATTAATGAGGTGAAAGATTAGGGTGCTGTCTGAGAGAGAGAGAGAGAGAGAGAGAGAGAGAGAGAGAGAGAGAGAGAGAGAGAGAGAGAGAGAGAGAGACAGTGAGAGAGGGAGATAAATTCCACCCTCCCTCTTGACATCAGAAAACTGGTAGAGCTAGTGCAGGTTGGCTTTGCCGGGGTTGCTACAATAAGGCCTCTTTCATACAGGTGTGTTGACGCCTGGGGCAGGCTTGGCCGCAGTCCATTCCATTCACCCTGGCTGATTTGAACAATAACTATCATGTCTCTTAAAAAAGGAGAGCGAGTCAAAGACGAGATGCCTGAGAGCTCTCTGTCGGGGCCAAGAAAAACCCCCCGCTGCCGTTGTCAGAGCTTGTTGATGTTTTGCGGGGAAGAAGGAAGGAGAAAAATAAAACGGGCGAGGCCCCCCCCCGCCCCCCGCCCCCCCGCCCTCTTCCTCTCTCTCGTCTTGAGTCCAGCGGATTCGGCGGTTTTGTGCCGTAGGACAGCGTGATGCGGAGAGGAGAGGAACAAAGTGCTGCTCTTCGTTGGAGCAGCAGCTGCTGTTCTGTCGGATCAAAGGGGGCAACAAGCACGGTCTTCCTGGCCCAACGATGCTCTGGAGGTGTTTGACGAGCAGTCGGCAGCTGGGGCCGACCAGCCCGCCATGCAGGGGTCAGGCCGCTGGCCTGCAGGCCCCAGGGGTGACAACCCTCCACTGCATGATCGTTGGAGGGTAGGGGGGGGGGGGGGTTGTTGTAGATGACAGGGTGAATATACAGACATTCACAATTTACAAGTTAGGCATTTAGCAGACACTCTTATCGACTTAGCGGCTTACAAAGTGCAAGATCAGAGTGAGTTCCATGAACCCTAGTCAACATACGACAGGGTAAATGGTAGTAAGTAAATAGAATGCAAAGAAAGCAATTAAGTGCTACAAATCACACATAGCATCTGTCTACAAAACAATCTAAATACCATATTTAGCATTTGTGGACAAGCAAATAGTATATGTAATTGTGTACATAACATGCATAGCATGTAAGTAACAAAGGGGAGGCATTCGCGGATTTTGTTTCCATCAAACGACGTGTAGTACAGTTCAGACTGGTTTGTCATAAAGTGAGAGGTCTCCCTGATTCATCTTGAGAAATAGTGGAGGCATGCTTTTAAATGTTAGGGTAGTATTCCAACCTGTGATGTTCCATCACTCAGGAACTGACAGGGAATCAGTGAGAGAAGGAGAAAAAGAGAGAGTGAGAGTGAAGCAGAGAGCATGCCGCAGTGCTATTGATTTATTTTAATTAGCTGCTCGTTAAATCACGTCAGTTTGAAACACAAATATATAATTCTTTGTCTGATTTTCCACTTGAGTCTTAATGACTCGTGCACTCCACGGGTTTCGAAGAGGAACGACTTCCACAGCGAGAGTGGCGGAGCAATGCAAATTTTGCTCATATGGGTGGGTGGGGGTGGGGGTGTCACAAAAGGGCAATGAGTGGTGCAATAAAAAGAGAAAGAAAAACAGGTCAGTGAAAGTCCAGGGAGGAGAGGTGAAACATTTCCCCTTGAGAGGCAGACAAAAGAAGGGGAGACAGTGAGAGAGAGAGAGAGAGCAAAAGAGAGAGAGAGAGTGAGCGACAGAGGGAGAATGAGTACGTGTGTGCGCACAAGAGAGAGAAAGCAACTGAGAAAGAGGGAAAGAGAGAGAGAGAGACAGAGGTAGAACTATGTAAACACAGTGGCTGCCCTTAAATGTGGGCCCTCTCTGACGTTCGTGTAGAAGAAGAAGAAGAAAAAAACCATCCTGAGCTTTGCTGTGTTTCACATCTGCACTAAATCAAACACGGGGGTGAGGTAATGCTCACACGGCTTATGTCTCTTGACTCCTGTTTTAACTTAGAGAAGAAGAAAAGAGAGAAAGAGAGAGCGAGAGAGAGAGAGAGAGCATGAGGGGAACTCTGATAGGAATAGCTAGACGACGCTTCCACGCTCCTCCCCGTTCTCCCCCCCCCCTCCCATCTCCTCCCTCCTTCCCCATCCCCTCTTTCCTCCATCCTTGAGGAGGAACAGCTTGTGAAAAGCTCCTTTGTGATAGTTTATGATAAATCCACAGATACGCCAGGTTCAGTCTGGTGGCAGGCTGTAAACTGTTGCAAGGGGGGCCTGTTCGGGCCAACGTGAACTGATTCCATCAGTGTTGTTGACACCAACAATAGATTATCAGAGCGTTGGGAAGGTTCAGAAGGCCCGAGCTTGGCCCCGCCATCCGTCTGACTGGACCTGTAATTAGGAAGTGTTTGCTTTTGCTAAACACACCCACCTCGTCGGGTTAATCTGCATCCACTTCCTGGTCAAAGGACAGCTGATTTTTTTTCTTTCCCTCCATGGCCTCCGTCTTTTCTTTTTTTTTTGGAGGGGATCAAACTGAAGCCTTCCTCCTTTGATTCTAGCGAGGGAGTGACTCAATCGCTCGGAGTTCAGAATCTTTATGTCTGTCTGAGGCCGGAAGTATGGAACCAATGAGCTTTAATGGGAACCAGAGGACATTCATGTTGGCAAACAATGATCCGGGATTGAGTTCAGCACGTTCCAGTTCAGATTGTGTTGCATCTAATCTTCCTTACAAAGTCAGGCAAGGGGCCCAGGAATTTGACCGACAAACGGAAACTCTTGTCTCGTTCGCTGCCCACCACTCTAACACAGGGGAGCTCGAACATGGGTACGATCAGGCTAGCTATATGAAGGCAGTGAACTGCCATTTCTGTGTCACAATTTCAAAATCTCCTCCCTTCTTTGCATGGCTGGATTCTATGCAGTCCAGCCATTTTTTTTTCTTAGACATGTTTAGTATGTCTCTCTGTCTTTCTCTGACTCTGGCTCCGTTTCCTCTCTTTCATCACAAACTCGTCAAACAAGTGACCCCACTCCTGATTGGCTGGGCTCCCTCAGCTCTCCGTCGTGATTGGCCAGCCGACCTAGCGAGAGAGAGGCTCTCTTTCTCTCTCTCTCTCTCTTGGCTGTGCTCCAGGCTAGGGTGGTTTGGCATGAGGATTTCTCAGGGAAGGAATGCTGACAACAGGAGCGAGTTACCAGGTGTGGCTGCGAGTCAGTTAACCAGAAACAAGGTCTTTCTGACAGATTGAGAAGAAGGTAGGGGGGGAAAGACAAGAATAGAGAGAAGCCCAGAGTCAGACGGACTGGTTTGCAGTGATTCCCAATACAAATGTATTATATCTCTGTGTCTGTCAATATGAGAGGACTTTGTTTCAGTATGAAATATGTTATAAACAGAATATCCAGACAAATAGTGTCATGAAGGTGAACCAGTAGTGTCTTTTAGTCGACCATTAGCCATAGGAATTTGTCGACAAATCAATGAGTTAATTTTTGCAATCATGTAGAGACTAGCCTTTTCAGGTTGGTGAGGTTGAGATTAAGTGAACGTTCTAATGTTCATTTCACAATGGCTACTGGTTATTGGCCTATTATAGACTGGTAGAATTAAGGGGTTTACAAGAGAAATAATTCATTTATCACAGAAAAAGCATGAAAAACTACTAATCAACAAACAAAGTCTTTGTCGACTAAGACCAAACAGACCAATGAATAGATTATTGTGCTATGGGAACAGTTGTAGTCTGTTCATATGTTTGTATCTGTCTGTCTGACAGATTATAGTATAGCATGCTAGCCAGGGTATTTAACACCTGCACCTGGGTGCAGTCTGTCTCATATGCGATTGGACAGATATTAGTGGAGTGTTGATTCCAGCCTAGTGGAGACCTTGTGTCAAGTGGACTCCCACCGTCATGGCTCCATCATTCATCTGTTATTGGCCTCTGTCCTGTACAGCAACGCCACCCACACTGTAAAACCCTGAGTGCCAGTTTACCCTGAGAGTTGTACACTCTCTTACAAACGGATAAAGCAACACTGAGGAGGATTTTACAGTGCAGAGCTCTTGTAAATATACTACCCCTTCCCACTTTTACGGGAGTGTTTCGGTGAGCGTTTCTATGGAGGCATACGGCTGCACCGTCACATGTGCATGAGCATACCCCAACATACAGTATGCCATTTCAGGTCATATAACTAGGAGTGAATGAAAGTGCAATCATTGATTCTATAGTGTGGATAATGTACTGACATGTGCATGCAAAACTCAGCCCCCATCAACACACACACACACACACACACACACACACACACACACACACACACACACACACACACACACACACACACACACACACACACACACACACACACACACACACACACACACACACACACACACACACACACACACACACACACACACACACACACACACACACACACACACACACACACATAGCTAGAATAGCCTAAGCCACAAAAAAAAGGATTGTTTTCAGTATGGGCCTTGAAAAAGCCTTTGAGAAAAATGTATTTGTGTCTTGGTTGCCCAAATTAAACAGCGGTCACCCCCTGCCCCCTCCACCCCTGTCTCTCTCTCCCAGGGTAATGTACACATTCTGTGCCGTATCCAGAGGAATGACCTCCATGCGACCCCCTAACCTTGCCTTTAATTATTTGTTTGAAGACAGCATGGAGTTCCCATGCTGAGAGGTACTGTGTGTGTGTGTGTGTGTGTGTGTGTGTGTGTGTGTGTGTGTGTGTGTGTGTGTGTGTGTGTGTGTGTGTGTGTGTGTGTGTGTGTGTGTGTGTGTGTGTGTGTGTGTGTGTGTGTGTGTGTGTGCGTGTGCGTGTGTGTACATGCGTGTATGTTACTGTGCTCTAACACTGAGCAGAGGCAGGCCATAATAAGGTAGACCACCAGATGTAGATAATAAAACGTAGGCTTGGGGTTGGAGGTTTTTAAGCCAGTGTCCCCTGTGAGCCTCCTGTGTTCTGGTTAGCCTACGGACACACTGGTGGTGACTGTGGTCGTGTCCATGGTGTGGATGTGTGGATTTACGCATGTATGCTTTAGCAAGCGGTTGGGAATTCTGACTCCCTGTGGTCTACCCGTTTCTGTCCCAGGGCCTTGCCTTGCAACCCCCCCAATACAGATTCTTCCATCCAGCCCACTGTCCCATATATGCATGCATTTGACCAACCATCCATCCATCCATCCATCCATCCATCCAACCAACCCACCCTCTCATCCATCCATCCCTCCCATCTATCTGTCCATCCTTGTTGGTCTGGTCTCCATCTCTGGGAGGATTCTTGCTTTGTGTTGTTCTAAGCACACACCATTAGCAGCTCATGGGAGGAGAGAAAACAGTGTTATCAGGCCAGGCTCTGATAATCTCAATTGGCTTTGCTCAGACTGATAAAAGGCGCTCAGGGGGCGCGAGTGGGGCCCTCGGTCAGACCCCCTCCCTGCACTGAGCTCACTGCCCGCCACACCGTTACTGTGGTAACATGCTGAAGAGAATAAAAACGTGTGTGTGCGCGCACGCACATGTTCCGATGCCCGCATGCGCACATGTGTTTGCGTGCGGCGCCGAGCAGGGAGTGTTGACAAGTGTTTGTGGGGAAAATATTTGAACATCCATATGTTTGTCTGTTTCTCTATGGAGCTGTTTTTCATATTCATTATTTCGGCAACAACAACATGCCCTAGTGTAGGAAAACATTTTCGTTTGTACTTTATGGCATACATTTCCTATAAGTTGTAGGGAGAAACGAAAACAGTAGACATAGTTTTTTTTCGGTGTGACATTGTTTTCAAAGTCACATTTAGGGAAAACAAATAAAAAATAAATCTGAAATAGAAACAGCCCCACCCCACCCCCTTTTTACTGGATATTCTTCAATACACAGCAGATTTCCTCTGAAGTCACTGGAAACCGAATGGGCAAATTTAGCACCTGGGTAGAACGTTCCTAATATTACGTGTTTATGGTTTCGTCCCAGAATAGGTAAGAAAGCACGTGGTTGTGATTTTGAGCTCCTCTGTTCGTCTAGGGTGGAAAAAACGCAGGACATATATTTTGGCAGGCAGGCCTTGTACTTTAAAGCTGGCCCAGTGAGCGTGATAGCAGGAATGTCTTACTGTTTACTTGCTCAGCTGGTTTTGATGCAGCAAGCAGCTCTCTCTCTTTCTCTCTCTCCTGAGCACCGCAGGCATTTCTGACACTGCTGATGAGTAAGGATGCTCTCTCCTTTTCTCGTCAATAAAAGAAAAAGAACCTGAAGACTACCTTCAATGTTAGGAAAATGTGATCCTCTTTGCTTTGAGAAATCCTAACTCATGCACTTATCTGATATCCGACTATACTCAACCTCTGTCTGTGTATGTCCCATTTGTCTGTCTGTCTCTCCTTCTCGTTGTCAGTTCAGATTAGCTTAACAACCACACCGTAACAACTGGTGGAATTTGGCTCTCAGTACAGCATGACACTGACACAACAGGCCAGTACACACACCATCAACGCAATCACATGGCACACATCAATGTCTCAAACCCACTCCATCTCTCTCTCTCATATGGATGCGTTTCATCTTTGGCTCTCGGGGGCCCGTGGCGCCCCTGCGTATACCTGCACTCTGGATGCCCCCTGGCAAATGAGCGCCGATCCTCTCTCTTTTCCCAGCCGTGCATTTTGTACATTTAACCATGTCACTTTGAGCGGGGCAGATTACAGCCGTTTAAGTTCATTGGAGAAGGTAAGGGCAGGTATCGGGTCTTCATGGGGGATTAGGAGCCCAAATTGGTTCCAGCCCTCCCTTCGTTCTAATGACCGGTCCTCGAGCCGTACCGATGGTGCCGTGCCCCGTGTGTTAGGAGAATACGCATGGTGGGGCTCTTTTTTTCTTCTCTCTCTCCCTCTCTCTCTCTTTTTTTAAAGTATGGAACGAGCACTGGGCTCCATTCAGGATAGCCCCCACCATGATTTGAAACCACCCTCTAATATTAACCATATGTGGGTACCTGTAGTGCAAACTCCTCACTGCCTTTTTAGTATGTGAGAGACAGGAGAGAAAGAGAGAGAGAGAGAGAGAGCACAAGAGCTAAAGGGAGAGGAAGAGATAGACAGAGACCAGGAAATGTGGTAAGGAAGAGACAAACATGGAATAAACAAAGAAATAGGTGAAGAGAGCTTGCTTGGCCAAAGTTGCCAGCTTGTATTTGACACGGCCCTGGGCGTCCCATTCCAAGTTACAAAGGTTGCCCCTGGCTGGCAGTCACCTCCAGATGACCTCCGGGCTCTACAGTGGAAAAGCCGCAGGAGCGAGGCCGGCTGGGGAGGCTTTGTGGAACTGCACTTATTCGCCGCCGTGGCGGTGATAAAACTTCAGACAGCCTAATTGATGGGCTCGCTGACATAACAATACCTTGTGAAAGCGCAGAGTGGCCATGCCTGGTCCTCATTTCTAGACAGCTGGAAGGGGAGCATAACCCCCTACAATGAAGCTAGAGTGGGGGTCTCAGCGAGGGGGTTTGGGGGTATGTGTGTGTGTGGGGGGTGGTAATGAAAGGAGCCATTTGTATCCTGCACCTCGCTAACTTAAAACTTATTTTAAAATTCTAATGAGCAACGACTCTCTAGAAATAGCACTGTTTGCTGAGGGGACACCGGGTCAGTAGACTACAGTATGTGTGAGCCTGGTGTGTGTGTGTGTGTGTGTGTGTGTGTGTGTGTGTGTGTGTGTGTGTGTGTGTGTGTGTGTGTGTGTGTGTGTGTGTGTGTGTGTGTGTGTGTGTGTGTGTGTGTGTGCTTTAGCATTTGAGTGAGTTTGAGAGAGAGAATGATGGAAAGAGAGAGCGAGGTAGCAAAATTGAGAGAGGGATAGAGATGTGCTCCTTTGCTGTACTCACACTGCACTTAATACTTGAGGAATGTCTCCCCGGTGCCCATAGCAACCGAACGTAATCAAAAGCTTTATTAAACAAGGGGAGAATAGATCATAAGGAACATTAAAAGTATCCCTCGCCGGGTTCCCAAGTCCGCGTACAATCACCCTTTTGTTGTTGCTGTTTTGTTGTGAGCGCCTCTCTCTCAAGGACCCGGGAGCTAATGTTGCCATTAAGTCATGCAAAACTGTTTTGTCTTTGTGGTGGCTTGTGATGAATCCTTCTGTGTGTGAATGCCCGGTGATTTAACGTTTTTTTTTCTCTCTCTTTCCCCCTCTATCTCTTTCTCTCTCTTCTTCCTCTCTGCCAGGTTCATTAACGCCAGGAGAAGAATAGTACAGCCCATGATTGACCAATCAAATCGAGCAGGTAAAAAAAATAAGAAATAACAACCCGTCCCACATACGGTAGAATACACCATTTCTCCCTTTTTTCCCAGGGTGCCAACACTCTTTCTTAATCCATTCCTGGAATACATATCATGCCTGGAGCCCGAATTTTTAAAGGGAGTATCCTACATCCAGACAAATGAGAGAGAGAGAGAGAGAGAAAAAAAGAAAACTCCACCCAGCCATCCTCTCCCCTCCCTCTTTTCATCACACTCTCATCTTCCCCATTCCCATTTTCTCAATGGGATGCGCTTGGCGGCGGTGCGAGCCGTTCGCTGATTGACTCTAATTGGAGATTTCCCAATCTAAGTGGAGAGAGAGGTACATTAGCACTCTCTCTGTGAATTGCTAATTGGGCACAAGAGGAGCACCAGAAATGCTAGCAGCAATTCATGAGTTATGTCTCTTGTGTTTTTCTTTTCTTCTTTTTTTTTTTGGCTGTCTATACATGGATCTTATTTTCTTTTCTATTCTTTTTGGGGTGGGGGTGGGGTAGGGGGGACGCGGGAGGGGTTCATGCTGCTGATCTTTCTATTCCCTCAAGCATCACTCTGAATTCTGATGTTCAGTAGTCATTCAGTACATTTTAGATTTCAAGGTCCCTACTCAACTCACAATGCCTTTGTGTACGTCATGAATTCAGTTCAACAGCAACAATTTATTTCAGGTCATGAAAAATACCCTCAGGAGGGAAAATTAGTTTTATATGAGTTCATTGATCTCTGATGTTCGGACTTGAAGCTTACGCAGGGACAGATTTCCATTCCTTTGAAACGGATTATGGAAAGCTTCATATTGTAAATTGATAACGCATTGATTTTCCATATCTGTGGTGGTCAGATGACAAAAAAGCACTGAAACATTGACTCGTAAACATGCCACTCTGCAATCGAGCAAAGAATCCTGTGGAATTTATGTAGCTACCCTAAGCTGCATTGACTATGGCATTACTAAAAAGAAGCCAAGTCATTTGTCTCGGAGAGGGAAAAGCCTTTTTTGTTGATTAGCAAGCTCAGTCTCTAGAAAGTCCCTACAAACTGGGGTGGAGATTGTGCAAATGAAGTTAAGCAATTACTGAAATGAGATGTGCTCCCAAATGTGGGTAAAACATGCTACATTTATTGTGCTCTTGTGTGTGATAATAATTGAGCGAATAGGCCTCCAAAAATGTGTGGCAATCAGCAATCTTTCCAAAGACAGCGTGACTAACAGCTTCTCCTAATCTTCAAGCTTTACAGATTACCCAGGATTATACTGTTCTGGTCCTGGAATATGCTGTTTACTAACAGACACCAAAGAGCATTAGTTACTTCAGTGCCACTAATAATAGACAGTACAAGATACAATTAAACTAATTGATTTATACTGTAGATACAGTGTAATTATGAATGGATCTCCCACTGATACCACTTAAGTAAATCACACATAACAGTCAGTGATTTAGCCCTTTTTGGTTACTGTCTACATTATCAGTGGTAACATAATCTATAGCATGGATTATTGTATCTTGATTCTAAGATGATCTGATGACATGACTGCTGATTTGAGTGTTGGTTAGGGAATTGCTGGCCTTGGCAGAGATTCCTCTCTTCCTGTCAAACTGCATGCTTTTCTTTTCTCGTTCAGAGAACAATGCACCTCCTCTGTTCTCTAATGCAACGAATGGATGTGAGTGTGACTTTGAGTGACACTGCCTGTCTGTCTGTGTGTGTGTGTATGTGTGCGTGCGTGTGTGCCTCAGTGCAAGTACATACTGTACGCGTGCTTGCATGCCGCGCGCGTCAGTCATTGCGGTCCATAAACATGAGCACAATGTCTTACAGTATGTTTGGGCTGGAGCTGGGACAATTGCTGATTGTCTGGTATGTCTTCTCTTCTTCTCCCCCTCCTTTTGTGTCCACGTTTTGACTACAATCAGGCTTTCTTCTTGATCCTTCAGTGAGCCAAGGAGCAGCGTACAGTCCGGAGGGCCAGCCGATGGGCAGCTTCGTGCTGGACGGCCAGCAACATATGGGGATCCGGCCAGCTGGTAAGCCGTTCCGTCTCTCCTTACCTCCTCTGTCTCTCTCCCTCCTCCTGCCGTCATGCCTGCTATACCAGTCACCAGTGTTACCCTGAGTTAGAACTACTGCCACGACATTGACACTGATCCCCCACGTTTGTTGCATGAGATTGAGTCATCTCAGCACTGAATAGGTCTACATGACAGCATCATAAACCCAATACTAACCAACGTCACACCACGACGATACCATTACCCCTCACTAGACCCCCGCCGCCCTGCATCCAGACTGCCTCCCCTGTCTGCTGCCTGCCTTGCTTGTCTGTCCTCTAACCCATCAAACAAAAATGTACCCATGAATCTTTCTCTAACAACACAGGGAATTTGCAGGGCGCTGTAGTGTCAAATAAACACGTCACTGCAACTTCTTCTCCCGCCCTCATCGTTTTCCACCTAAACCTTACTAACCTCACCATCTCTCCGTCCGTGGGTCTCTTCTGACCTCCCTTTGTGATTCAAACCTCCTGCTGACCCTTTTCTGGCATTTATCTCCTCTTTCTAGGGCCTATGAGTGGAATGGGGATGAATATGGGCATGGATGGGCAATGGCACTACATGTAACCTCCATCTTGTAAAGCAAAACGCAAAGAAAAAGGGGGAAGTAAGTACTGGGCTCTTTTCCTTGGTTTCTTCATACTTGGGGGCTTGTGGGATTTTTTTGTACCCTCTCACTTCACCACAACCACCCCTCCTGGCCATGGCCATAATTTTACAGCACCACCCCCAGCCCCCAGTTGACAGCAACAACTATCTCCTAGCATGCAGGGCCATTTCACCGTAATGTTTTAAGGGAGGGGGGCAGTAGCCCAGAATGAATTGAAGACTTGGGAATAGTGGGAGCCGTCAAAGTTGTGGGGCCTTCTTCTTCTCCCGGCGGTCCTGGAAGAGAGGGGCCGACTTGTGGCGCCAGACAACAGCGATGACAACAGAAGAAGGAGGAGGGGACGAAGCGACCTGGCATGGCGCGCGCGCAAATTTATTTATCACAACAGCGCCATCGCTCTCCCCATCTCCGACAGCCAATGCAAATGTTGGACATTTAGGGAAAAAATAACATCTCCGGGGGAAAGGGGCTGACGGGGAGAAATTAAGCAGGCTCCAGTGAAGCGATAAAGAAGGAGAAGTGAAACTGTCCTCCGAGTGACATAAATCTGTCTGGGGAAGGATTGATGCCCAAATTATCTTATATGCAAAGACGGGAACACCGCAGTACATTACGGTCCCTGGGTGAGATATACGGGCCGTGGGTGACATGACCGATCCCTCACTGGAGGCTGTGTTGAGGGTGGGGGGGGGGGGGGGGGGGGTGTTATGCTGTGTAAAGGGAGAAATAGGGGATGGGGGGTTGGGTGGGGGCTGAGGGTGCTGTGTGTTTTGATTATTTTTTACTGGAGGGGAGACGATTTAAGGGGGGGCCGGGGCCAGTGACTAGCCTGACATGAGACACACAGACAAGAGCAGGGAGACAGTGAGATAAATTTAATGCGCTGTAGACATTAAGCATGGCTGCATATAAAAGGAAAGGATCACACACACACACACACACACACACACACACACACACACACACACACACACACACACACACACACACACACACACACACACACACACACACACAGAGAGAGAGAGAGAGAGAGAGATACTGTCTCCCTCTCATGCACACATACAGTCCCTGTGCAGCTAAATGGCAGTGGTCTGATTAAGCCGGCCATTCCACCGCCCGCTAGTGCCACAGTGCTGACATTTGAAAAATCAAGACATATCACATCCCGAAGGCAGCAGGACAGAAGAGATTTTATTTAAGACCTAAACTCCTTTGCCCAATGAGGCACAATATAATAACACTTACCTTGATTAAAAGAACCCTTTATATGTAAATGTGGACTGGATTTTCCAAAGGGTCACTGCGGCGATTCTGCCGACAGAGACCATTTCACCCCTCTATTCTATTCTCTCTCTCTCTCTCTCTCTCTCTCTCTCTCTCTCATCCCCTCCTGTCTTTGCTAATGGCACCAGGAAAAAAGGAAAAGCAGGAAGCAATGTTCCCTAAAACAGCCACACAGAGACAACATTTGCTCAGGTTGGCTAATTCTTAATATAGGGCTATATAATTTTGAGACTATTTAATTACATAACATACTTTACGCTTCATGACCAATTACATTAATAGCTTAATACAGAGGAATATTATCCTCTCTTGATTTGATTACGCAGCCACACAATATGGTATATTTGGTACTTAATTATGACCAGCCATTGAGCAGGACTGCTGTGCCATAACTGAAGAGAATAGCCAGGCAGGCATGCAGAGAGAGGAGGGGGGGGGGCGAGAGAGAGAGAGAGAGAGAGAGAGAGAGAGAGAGAGAGAGAGAGAGAGAGAGAGAGAGAGAGAGAGAGAGAGAGAGAGAGAGAGAGAGAGAGAGAGAGAATGAGCAAGAGAGAGAGAGAGAGAGAGAGAGAGAGAGAGAGAGAGAGAGAGAGAGAGAGAGAGAGAGAAGCCTAGTCAGTCCCAAGTTATTGTCTTCAGATGGTTTTACCACTCCTGTTAATAAAGCAGAGAGGGGGGGGTCTCAGATCTACTTAATGGAATGACTGCAGCTTACAAGAGTGGAGATTACCAGCTTACAGTGTCAAAAACATCTGCTGGGCCTTTTAACAGGAGCTGCTCCAGGTTATATGGAGGTGAGGGCACCCCTCATACCCCAACACCCGGAATGATTTATTCATTTTATGACCCCGATAGTGGGGTTTTAAGAGACCTGCCCTGACAAACACGTGCATTTCAAATGAACTGACGTGGACGGGGTTTGAGTATTAGAAAATGGCACAGCTTTCAGCCAATGAGATTGGTCATTAATCTCGGCCGCCACTGTCCCTTTTCCCCCCTTTCTCCTCTCTCTACTCCTCCTCCTCTTCCCCTTCACCGGGGCCCTCCAGTGTAATTTCTTAATTGCGGTGTTCTAAGGTGGAGGAATGCAGAGAGTGAGCATGCCTAGTGACCTTGCAGCGACCTCTCCCCTCCTCCTCACAGCGTCTAATCCCCCAGGGGTTCACATTACAAAGCGGGCCGGCCCAGGCAGACCCAAACCCAGACCCCAGGCCCCCTGGCTCCAGCAGGACCCCTGCACTCCCCTACCTCTCCCCAGGGTCCAGGCCTCTGGACCAGGCATGTTCCCATACTCCAGTCCCAGGCTCCAGGAGCACCCCCACATCCAAGCCCCCCCCCCCCACACACACACACACACACACACACACACACACACACACACACACACACACACACACACACACACACACACACACACACACACACACACACAAAAACACACTTTCCGTGCTTTACAACAAACAGCCCCCTGCCCCAGAAGAGCCCAACGGTGGCACTGCTGAGCCAGCACTGTCTTCTGTCACAGTCTGAGAGATGCCAACCAGCTCGGCACATATGAACAGGGGTTCTATAGCCTCCATCTTAAAAGGATGATTATACTTGGGTTGTGTGCCAGTGTCGCACACTGAAAATAGCAGATCTACAAGCTCAAAAGGCGAGGCGCTGTGACGCGCTGTGAGCTTGTAGATCAGCTATTTTCAGTGCAATACATGGCACACAAACAAGTATAAATCAGCAGAGCATCATCAGCATATTCCTCTCCCTCTTTTCTCTGTCTCTCCATTTCTCTTCCCCCCTCTCTCTTTCCTTTTATCTCCCTCACTCTCCATCTCGCTGCTGTCTCCTGCCGTCTCTGTGCTTTAGCTGCTGTCGTCATTATACTCTGCAAAAAAAGAAAAAAAAAGATCCATACTGCCTCACATCTAAGAGCAGCACTTTGTTTTGGTTAAAAGTACTTCTTATTGAGGGGTAGAAAAGAAAAGAAAAAACAAGCTTTGAACGGTATTCTTAGACTGGCGTGTTGTGATAGTTAACTGAGCGCTAAATTATTTAATAACTTCTTTAAGGGATTCTAAATCAAATATGTTCACAAAGAGGCACCATCCCCATGAGAAAACGCCTATTCAGTTTGTCACTAAATTCAGCAAGGGAATTGACTGTTCCGCTTGTAAAAGTATTAACGCTTCTCCACATCAATATGGCTGGTGGGTTTTCCTCACGTCTTCCAGGACTTGCAGTGTCTGTGGATGGCGGAGGATCGCTTTCCAACCTGAGAAACTGACCACAACACTATTGGGCATTGTAAACCACTCACCAACGCCGAAAATAGTCCGGCGCAATAATGACTCTCTTTGACATGCAGAAACAAAAAAGCGCTGGAGTCAATGGGATCGTGTCATAAAACCTTCATTGGTCAAGCTGTACAGCAACTAAATTGAATTGAGACAGTGTTTATGGAGAAAGGACCATGCAGGGAGAAACTGCTTTACCATATTGTACTGTGTGAATGCTGCCATATAGCTGACTTTTTCTCTATTTTTCACTCTCTTTCTTTCTCTCTCTCTCTCTCTCTCGCTCAGGTCTGCCAGGCATGCCAGGGGAGTACGTACCTCAGAGCGGTCCTATGGGCATGAGCATGGCCCCGCCTAGTTACACCCCTCCTCATCAGATGTCCCCTCACCCCTCGCAGCTCCGACATGGACCCCCCCTCCACCCGTACCTGTCCGGACACCCCCACCAACACCACCACCACCACCACGCCCACCCCCACCCCGCCATGCTGATGCACGGAGGACCCTCCCCGCACCCAGGAATGACCATGTCTGCGCAGAGCCCCCCCTTGCTGACTTCTATTGACAACAGTACTGGAGGACAAGGCCTGGACATCCATGCCCAATAGTTATAAGGGAACTTTTTTGCTACCAAGATGACAACAGCAGCTACTATGAGAAAAGAGGAAAAAAATAAACAAACAGCAACCCAACACAATAAAATGCTATTTTGAGACTATTTTTCAAGAATGAAAAACCAACCCTTTTGACCAGAATTAGACACTAAAACACTAAAGAAACAGAATTCCAGATGAGCTGTGATGATTTTTTTTTAAAGACTTGTCAATTTTGTTACTTTCATCCAAACGGAGGACCAAGCTGGCAAGAACACTTTGTAACGTCTTGAGCTTTTGGTAAAAGATCAACGGAGGACGTTGATTGACGTACACGTGTGCAAAGGAATGGACAAATGCACACGCATGCACACACACAGACACACACACACACACTCAAGAAAAAACAGACACACTCTCGCCCTCTCACGCACACTTTCATAAACATGTTCAGTATACACTTTCATGTGACGCGCTCCAACGCTCCTAAAATAAAACTTCACTCTGGAAGAAGAAAAAAAAATGTCAAAAAGACTCCAAGAGTTATAACTACTGTAGTATAAAAAGTATAGATAACTAAGTTAAAACTTTGTGCATTTTTTTCGTTGAACACACGATTTATGTTTTCCTGAGCTAGTTCTAGAATTAAAGGTTAACCCTTTCTCTCTCTCACACTGTGTGTGCTCCAACCTGGAGGAGAAACTGTCCTGGCAGCACAGCACTATAAGAGAAAAAAATAAACAAGAAGATGGAACATCTAAAAAAACACACACACAAAAAAGGCTCCAAACGACAGAGGGCAATCAGGTCCTGTCCCCCCATAAGAGCAGGGCATGACGGGGAAAAGGCTGCTAAATGACACCGGATCTCTCCAGAAGATTCAGTCTGAACATTATGTCATGCCCCTCTTTTTTTCTCTCTCTTTTGGTTCATGAATGAATGTTGCCCTGTAGGTTTTAACGGAAAAAAAATCTTAGTTTGAATTGCCCAAGCACTGGATTGTGTTGGTTTTATACATTTTTATTTTAATATTATTATTATTTTATTTTTTTTGTATCCTGGACTCTCATTTGTAAGAGCCTATTGAAGGAAGCTTAAATAGTGGAAAAGCAACATCCCACAGCGCTTCTTTGTCTACGGATCAACATTACTTGCCAATAAGGACAATACTGACACAATAGTTGATTCTATGGCGCTGGAGAAGCAATTGATGGTTGATGCACCAAAAAACCTAAAACAAAAAAGGTGGAAAAAAACAACAAAAAAAGAAAAAAAAGAAAAAAAATACAAAACAAAACTTAAATTATGAACTCAATGCTTTTGGGGGGGGTGGGAAAGCTGAGAGAGTATTGTAACAAAACTTCGTACAGAGTTCAGTCTATTAATTGTTTCATGTTAGATATTCAATGTGTTTACCTCAATTGAAAAAGAATGTTTTTGCTAGTTTCAGATCTGCTGTGGCATTGATATTGTATGTCCATGAATTCCTTCCTTTTTCAGCACGTGTTCCTCACTAGATAAGATGCCGTCTCCCTTAAGCTTTGTCAAAAATACATTAAATACTTGTATGAGGACTGTGACGTAATGTTTAAAAGGTGTTCAGTCACAAATGCTGTAATAAATATTTCATTTTTGATTTTTGTTAGATTTTTGTGTGATTAACTGTGTTATAAACAAACTACCCAGTTTTTCAGTAATAGTTATATAATAATTTGTTCGTATTATTATTATTATTCAGAAACAATCATATATTATCCCCTTGGCTGACTGTTTGAAATTTCAATTTGTGTACACAGCATCATAAAACTAGAACAATTAGGTTCCTATTTTCTATGCCCCATTCAGAAAGACCTGTTTAATCTTAGCTGCCCATTGCTCTCTAAAATGACAATTATAAATTATGGTTGAAAGATATTTTGCCATTGCAATCCATTCAGGCAAACGAATGTCCTCCAAGTGATAAATAACTCTCTAATGCAAATGAGGAGCACAGACATGTGAAGCACAGGCTTGGTGTTTACTTTTGAATTGAAACATCTATTTGCACCCAACATAAGCAACAAATTCACCGTCACCTCAACTCAATCTTGGACCAAAACATTAGCTGCAAATAATATAGTATAGATTTATCTCTAGGTGCAATGTCTGTCCCTAGTAAGAGCCATGATTGGCCCACATAACTGTGCGCCATGTTATAGCTATCTGTCGCTCTGCAGCGACGCCTGTTGGCGTAATCTGGCACGGCCATGCATGGCTTCTCAGGCTATCTTTGATAGGCTATCTCTTTCTATCTCTTTGCCTGTTTGCCTGCGGCCATCGAAGTCATAGCCTTAAACCACAAATGACAACATCACTTTGCCTGAAATATTCTCTGTCCTTCAAATAGGGATTTAAACTTTTACTGTGTTGGCCTCATGTCTTTCCATATTTTTTTAGCACTGAAAATAAATAAATAATCATTAGGTTTATTGAAAAAGCTATATATTTTTTTTAGATCAAGGTAGGCCTACGTATTACTAAATACTTACAGAAAATAATGAATACAAAATAAAAATAATAATAACAATAATAATAATAGTTTAAATAATAATACATGTTTTACTAAGTTTGATTATATCCACTTTGTGCACCAGAAATGTTGTGTGTTGTCCTAATGTCCTGCTTCAACTGATGAATTTGAGGTCTATGTGAGAT